>NC_092207.1:72409049-72445404 GCF_043381705.1 Parasteatoda tepidariorum
TTTGGTTGGTTGGTGTCGTATCCTCTATAGAATCATATTTCATGGTGTGCTTGAATAGTTTTTGTTATTTCTATGGCATTAAAAGAATACAAATCCTCTTCTGTGGGGTAGTTTAAGAGGTGAAGGCCTGCAGCGACTGCAGGGCAGTTAAAAACATGATATGGTGTCAGTTCCACATAATCTTAATAAAACCTAATTATTTTTTCTTTATTTTTTCAAATTATTGAGCATTTGAAAATAAACTGATCGGCTACATTTTAAAAGGATTTACTTACGGGAATTAATTACAAGCCTAGCTCGTTTGGACAAAGGTCATGAACTATCTAGTAAAAAAAAAAAAATAACATGACAGTGGAAGAGGCATTTTTCTTGACATTAGATTATATCGTCGTCTTATATAGAGAATGCGAAGGACAGATTCAGGTTTAGAGTTGTCGTTTACCGAAGATTGATCGTAAACAACCAAAAGAGATATTACAAAAATGTTATTTCTATAATAACGTTGCATTGACAGGTCTTTTGAAGTTCACGATCTTTATTTCAATCGGTGTTTCAAGTGGCAATATAATTTTTTTTTCTCGTTTATATTCAATCACGACAACAACAACAAAGTTTCAGAGAGAGATTGCTTAGCTTTGAAACAGCGTTTTCTTGGCATTGATTAACAGTGGACCAAAAATATATAACCCTAAATAACTTTCGTTCTATTGATCGGATTTTCACTCATTAAGTGCCAATCTTAATGATTCACATTGTTAACTCCATATTATGTCATGTAATACGTGTTAACTATACATTATGCTGTGAAAGGAGACCCAAAAATCTGCTTTTACTGAATTACATTTTTGTTTACTGAATTACATTCTGAATTAAAAGGAAATTTCCCATAGATTTTTTATAAGAAAAACCGTTAAATAAACTGTCTTTTATTGTTAAGAAGTATCAGAAAAGCACCTTCAGTCAGGATCAGAACAGTAGACCGTGGAACTAACTTATCAAACAAAATGAAATATTTTTGCGCACAATAAAAAAGTCGAATAACCAAGCGCAATTTCATTAAGAAAATTATTTTTGATATTTATTTTTATTATTAAATTTAGTAATAGTCAAAAAAAATTGGATCGGATAAATGCCCTAAATGTACAGAAAAAACGGATCATCCTGAATAACTTTTGATCTAAAGACCGGATTTTCACGTTCTAGGACTCAATCTTAGTGGCTCGAGGGAGTGATCTCAAATATGCTAATTAATAAGTGCAGGCGAAATTTTAAGTTACGAAATCAGGCAAAAAACGTACTTTCTCTGAATAAACACACCGTTTTTTGGACGGATTTGAACCCTCAAAATGGTGGTAGCCGGAATCTGGGGAAATATAGTCTAAATATTTTGGTCAGGAGAGAGCTCCTAAGTTTGGACATCTTAATGTTAATTTTACTTTTTGCTATATCTCAGCTATATTTGATATATTTGCTATATTTAGATATATCTCGAGAAAAATTTTTACACACAATTATAAAATTCGTTTATCCAAAGATAATTCCATGCAATAAAATAACTTTCAGTAAATATTTATTATATTTTATTATTTTATTTAAAAATATCGAAAAAGTTTTGAATGATAAGATATAAAATTTTTGCATCTTCTTAATGTAGTTTTATATAGCAAAATAGAAAATTTTGAGCAAAATCGGTCGAATAGTTCCTCAGAAATCGAATTTTAAGTATCTGACTTTTTTTAAATTAAATTTCTCAGGAACTATTACACCGGTTTTGCTCAGATTTCGTATTTTGTTATATAAAATTACATTCTTTAAAATGGCGCAAAACGAACTTTACCTTATAATTCCAAAATTTTTCGACTATTCTTAAATGAAATAATAAAAAATATTAAATATTTAAAAGTTATTTCTTGCATGGAATTATCTTTGAATAGCGAATTTTATAATTGCATGTAAAAAAAATTTCAAATTCGCTTAAAAAGTTCTATAGCGAAATACGCAAAACGTAAAATTAACATTAAGGAGTCCAAACTTTGGAGCACACTCCTGACCAAACTATTGGGACCATATTTCCCAGACAGTGACTACCCCGTATTTTTTGAGGGTCAGAAATCCCAATCCGTCAAAAAAAAGGAATGATTATTCAGAGAAAGAACGTTTTTGCGTCTGATTTTGTAACTTAAAATATCGTCTGCGCTCATTATTAGTCTATTTGGGGTCATAAAGATTGAGTCCTAGAACGTGAAAATCCAAACATTAGATTAAAAGTTATTCAGAATGGTGGTTTTTTGGGCGCACTGAACATAAATTATATATTTGTGTAAACACATTTAAAACTTAGATCAGTTAAATCTAATCACCTTGGTCTCAATAGGAAAAGAAAAAAAATTTTATTGCAAATATCTTTCGTCCAGGCTTAATAAAATTGAATAAAACTGATTGGCAATTAAATGAAACTGTTTAGATAAAATTTTAATTGCTAATTAAACGTGTAAAATAAATGAACACTGATTTTAACTTTTTAGCGTAAATACTCATTCACTTGGTTTTTCTGTCTTTTAGTTCTTGAACAACGCTATTAAGCTAAATTATGTAAAAAATTTATTTTTTGCTTTAAATGTATTGTTTACTGTTTTTGAACTGTGTATTCCTTTAACTTAAGAAAACTTATGACAATTAATAAAGTTCATTTCGTTTTTCAAAAAAAAGAAATTTAAATGAAATTTGCTGTCTCTATTAATTAATAATAGCAAATAAGTGCCAAACGAATTTCATAATTGTGTGTAACAAATCATTTAATTCGATTAAAAAGTTCTCGTAACATGACGAAATACGCCATAAGTGAAACTAAAAATAAAAAGCCAAGCTTTCAACCACTCTCCTGGCTAAAATAATGGGACTTTTCCGAATTTAAGGTTGAAAAATCAATCAATCAATCTAAATCAATATCAAAAATATATCTGAATTTTCGAAATGAAGGTATGTTCATTCAAGGATAGAAGTTTTTTGTGACTGCTTTCCCCAATTAGTTAGATCTAATTAATTAGAGTATTAAGGGCAACTTCTTGAACCATTAAAATTGGAACTGTTAGAAATCTGGTCATTAGTACAAACGCTATTCAGAGTGATATATTTCTTTTTAATATTGACACACAGTGAGAAAAAAAGGGGGAGGGAGTATCACTCTTAATAATCTTTAAACTACAGATTTTCCTTCTTTAATGTTCCTTGACCATATCTCAAAAAACGTTATTAAATAAAGAGTAACATTCTATTGCAATCATAACAGAATATGCTTGTTTTTATGCAAAAACACACTTTTTCAGAAGAAAAAGAAACATTATTATTAATTTATTTAGTGTTCAAAATTAACCATATCATGCATATGGACATATATATATATATATATTTGCATCATGTTATTCAGATTTGCATTTGTGTTGTAATTTGAAGGTAGTTCACATATGGGAACTCCAAACATTTCTTGGAAACCACACCAGGTGACAGGCCATTCAAGAGAGTTTAAAGGATATGACCATTTTAAAGTAGATTTAGGATTCACGAAAATGAAAATCTGATATTAATAGAAATTTGAATATTCAGTATTTCTATGATTAAAATTTTGATAAAATATACCACAAAAGCAGATGTCCTCATTTGGGCACCGTGACACCAATGTTTGATTAGAGAGAACAAAAATTTCCAAAAATGAATTATTACATCACATTCTTGAGATACTAAATGGGCTTGTAGCATACCTAAATATTTTTTATAACTCAAATAAAGCAAATTCATGTTATGAGATGGTTAAATAACAGTGAAATGTGAAATGTGAATAGTAAGAGGGTACCAAAAGTTTAACGTATTTTCAACTGCTTAATTGCAGATAGCTGTATAAAATATTTTAAAGAAATTAGTTGAATAGTAAGAGAACACTAATTTAAAACGAAATCAGTTAAAATAGTAACAAAAAATAAAATGTTGAAAAAATTTCTAATTTTTTTTTCCTCGAAAACTATATTATACCAGTTTGAATATTTTTATTTCATATTGTGTTGTTATTGATAATGTAAAAACTTTCAAAGCTTACAATTGAAGAGCTTTAGGCATTACAAAAGTAAGCCACAATTTCAAATTATTCAGGAAAGCGTATTTAAAAAGCGTTAGTGGTGAAAAACACCACGGTTTTCATGTGGGCAATAAGATGTTTCAATGTATTACGCTGTTATTTAGTGAAAATTTCAGAATCTTGTAAAGTTCATATCTGAAAACAAAACTGAAGAACAGTTTGATGTAAAAATAATAGTTTTAGAAAAAATATGAATTATCCTTATATTGCTCAACGCCTCCATTTCAAAGCTATTTCGATCATTATTAAATTTAATTAGAAAGAAATTTAATTATAAATAAATTTTATTTTAAATAAATTTTATTTTAAATAAATTTAATTATAAATAAATTTATTATTAAAACTTTATTTGGTTATAGAAAAAAGTTCATGATAAATAAATTATTGTAAAGTGCTTTAAAATAAATAAATTTCCATAATTAGTTTCAGGACTATAATTATAAATAAAAAAAACATATCATTAAAAAACAAAAGCTTCCGACGAAGTAAACTGCTAAAAATCGTTGTTTCCAAAACNATATATTTGCATCATGTTATTCAGATTTGCATTTGTGTTGTAATTTGAAGGTAGTTCACATATGGGAACTCCAAACATTTCTTGGAAACCACACCAGGTGACAGGCCATTCAAGAGAGTTTAAAGGATATGACCATTTTAAAGTAGATTTAGGATTCACGAAAATGAAAATCTGATATTAATAGAAATTTGAATATTCAGTATTTCTATGATTAAAATTTTGATAAAATATACCACAAAAGCAGATGTCCTCATTTGGGCAATGGTACACCAATGTTTGATTAGAGAGAACAAAAATTTCCAATAATGAATTATTACATCACATTCTTGAGATACTAAATGGGCTTGTAGCATACCTAAATATTTTTTATAACTCAAATGAAACAAATTCATGAATGAAATGGTTAAATAACAGTGAAATGTGAATAGTAAAAAGGTACCAAAAGTTTGACGTATTTTCAACTGCTTAATTGTAGATAGCTAAATAAAATATTTCAAAGAAATTAGTTGAAATAGTAAGAGAGCACTAATTTAAAACGAAATCAGTTAAAATAGTAATAAAAAATAAAATTTTGATAAAATTTGTATTTTTTTTCTCAAAAACTATATCATTCCAGTTTATTTCATATTGTGTTGTTATTGATTATGTAAAAACTTTTAAAGCTTACAATTGAAAGGCTTTAGGGATTACAAAATAAGCCACAATTTCAAATTATTCAGGAAAGCGTATTTAAGAAGCGTTAGTGGTGAAAAATACCACGGTTTTCATGTGGGCAATAAGATGTTTCAATTTATTGCGCTGTTATTTAGTGAAAATTCCGGAAATTTGTGAAGTTCATATCTGAAAACAAAACTGAAGAACAGTTTGATGTAAAAATAATACCTTTAGAAAAAATATAAATTATCCTTATATTGCTCAACGCCTACATTTCAAAGCTATTTCGATCATTATTAAATTTAATTAAAAAGAAATTTAATAATAAATAAATTTATTATCAAAACTTAATTTGTTACAGAAAAAAGTTCAATGTAAATTAATGACTGCAAAGTTTTTTAAAATAAATAAATAAATTTCGATAATTAGTTTTAGTACTATAATTATAAGTTAAAAAAACACATCATCAAAGAATAAAAGCTTCCGACTTTTTCTAAGTAAACTGCTAAAAATCGTTGTTTCCAAAACTTTGATAAAGAGCCGTGCTAAAGAATATCGCGTTCGCCACCTAATGAGGTGATCCAGGTTCCAATCCCAACGGAGGTTGGTTGATATGAGTGCTGCTTCCTGCTCGCACCGACCAGATAGTTAGTAAGGTAGGTAGCTCAACGTTACTTTTAAGGCTAGTCACTACCTTCAACGCTGTTAAGAAACTAGGTTTCAAACGCAACTAATTTTTCGAATTTGGTATAAATCTTCGCGTGTCCATCTATGAATGCAACGAGAATGCCCCTGTGTCGGAGCGTTTATAAGTATATTATATTATTCATATTATTTAAAAAAACCATTACGAATAATAGCTAAATTACCACTTTGGTTCCCCTTTTAAATGCTAATCTACAGTCATAAAACACTGATGCTATTTCAATGGAACAGAGCATTTTCTCTGCAATTTTCGATATATTTTGTTTTCTAGAGGACATCAAATAGCATCAAATACTTAGCAAAACTATTCATATTTCAAAAATTACCTAACATTCTAAAACTAAATATTCGTTTTCGAGCAAGTTATAAGAAGTTGAAGGTTAGAAGAACAAATTTGTTAAAAGTTTACGATACCAAACTGGCTCATGTAAACCTGAATGAGTATTTCTTACTTCCTCGTGTTTTAACTAAACTAATTTTTTATTCAAACCTATTTTGAATATGGTGTAAATTTAGTCAGAAGTAGACCTAAGAACAGATGGTTTGACTGTGTGGAAGAGGATTTTAAAATCCTAAAAATTACTTATTGGAGAACAATCGCAAAGGAAAGAGCAGAATGGACGAAGGTTCTAGGAATGGGTCTGGCCACACAAAGGGCTGTCATGCCAGTAGAAATAAATTTAGTTCTCCAGCTAAGTTCGTCTTCTAAAAGTTGTGTAAATGTAGTTGTAGCTAACTACATTTGTAATAAAGTAGTTATAACAAACTACAAAAATATTCTCTTTTTGACCAATGCTCAAGTTTCACAAAATGGAGCCGAATGAAGCTTATATAAATATATGTTATGCAGATCGTGAGGCCAAGGTTTAAATAAAATAGTTCAACATCTTGATATGGCGCAGTACCATTAAAATCACAAGTAAATTATGTACACATGCTACTATTTGCATATTATTGATGTCAAGATATGCACATGCAGCACACAGGAGTGTAAATTTATAAAATATTGTCATCCTCTGAATTTTGTAGTTATCTTGATACGTTACAGAGCCCTCTGAGGGGGAAATTTCAAACTATTTTTTTCGTCCGAAACTTCGAACCTTTGATACATATTTGGAGTTTCATTTGGGTCCATTCAATAGAACCAAAATTAGTAACCCTCTGAGGTAGGCAAAATCAAGAAATCATTAATTTTTAAACTTTTTTATTAATATTTCATTGCAGAGCTCGAAAAACAGCGCGTCCTCGGCGGTCAAAAATTCCCCGCGGACAACAAATTTCTCGAATCCAACGCCCGCGCGGACGGCCATTTTCCCGTTTACATTCGTGATACATTTTCAATTTTTGTTATCTCACAAGAGTTTAGTGCTTCACTTCTAATCTAGAAATACAGCAACTTACTGATTATGGTGGAATTGATGTCTTCTCTGTCTGGGAGTATTGCAGCGGTTGAAAGAGGTTTTTCAGCAATGAACTTACAAAAAAACACATTACGTAATGGTCTTAAACAAGAGGCGTTAAACGCAATTATGAACCTAAATGGCTACCTAAATGGAAAACCCCTTTCAGATTTCTGTGCAGAAGCCTCTGTTAATCATTGGCTTGATTGTGGAACTGGCAAACATCATATTTGATTCATTTAGAAAATGCAGTACCCTCGGATAAATTGGCATTCCAGATAACTTGACCTTTGTTATTTAAATTATTTCATAAAAGAAATACTTGGTTTTACTATTAGTAACCTAGTATTTCTTTTACTGTATAATGTAATCCTAGTAACTACTGATTCATTGAGCAATTTATATAAATGTTAGTAATAAATAAGAGAAAATTATATTTTTATTTATTTTGAAGCTACGGGTAAGTTTCAAAGGAGGACGGGTACATTGTTGGGCAAGCCGTCCTCGAGGACGGGTAAAATTTCTGAGTTTTTTCGAGCCCTGTTTCATTGTTACATGATCATTTATGTATTTAGCAGTGCTCCTTGCTCGCTGGATTAAAGCTTTAGCTCAATGGTACAGACCGAGTTTGTTTTTTTTACAAAATATAATGTTAACGAAAGACAAAATGCTGTGCAAAATCTCTTTAGTCTCCAACCTTGTGTTAACACTTTTCAAAAATAATGTATGACTTCTTAGAATATTACTTCCTAAATATGCTATTGCAAGCTTGAAATTAGGGAAGGAAAAATTCAAACGATTAAAATAGTTTTTCCAGGGATAGTTTGGATACATTCCATAGATAAAGCAGTGTTTTTTCCATTTCATTATAACAACCCTTCCCGCATGACTGATTTAGCGATAAAAATATACCCTCAAAATGCATGTATAGTTTGTCCGTATAGGGAACTACCCTCGCCACAAAGTTTAATGCCGCCTGTTGCTATGGAGGCAAGAAATAGCGCATTTCAAAGAGGGGAGCTTCTCTCCCCCTTGATTCCCATTCTCTCACCAATGCTTCCAAGACCTACTTAAAATAGTTAAACCTCGTAACCATAGTCATCACCACTATTCCATATGAATGGTGAGGAATGTAATTTCCATAGAGTGACTATATATTTCACCAATGAATTAAGTTTGTTACTTGAATAAAAACCACTTTTTTTTATCTCAAGATTACAGTAATTTAATAATTAAAAAATAAATAATGAAGCTTGGAATGTCTTACAATCATTTCCATTATGGCAGTCATGTTATCAACAAGTCGTTCCAGAAAGAAAAAAAAGCGTTTTAAATACCCACTGACATTATGACGTAGTTAAAAAAAATTAAAAAACTCTTTTCCAAACAAATTGCAATTCAACTAAAAACGTCAGACTCAATGAACCTTCTTTACGTGCAACCGCTTATTTATCGCTCAGGTAGAAAGAATAATTTACATGTATGGTACAAAACGATTAATTTAAGTTAAGTGAACTGAACATGCTGAGATCGAACATATATCTCGCAGACACTCTCGAACAAAAAAGATACCCTACTCTTTCTTCGAGGCGAATTTTTAAAGGCATTTAAAAATTGAATAACCGTTTGCAATTTATGCATCTTTTTTTCCTTTTTTTTTGGCAACACAGTTAAAAACCGATCAGAGTGATGTGCGACCTCCTAGTAGTGGTGGATAGGCCTCATACGTAAAGAATAGCATGAAAAAGCCTCAGTAACTAAAAAATAACAATAAGAAATTAATGTCTTTTTCACCGTATATGGGCCAAAAAAAATTTTAATGTATTAATTCAATATCAACATAAAAAGCACACTGATCACCTTCTGTTGATGTTTTTGCTAGCCCTCAATTGTTAGCAAAGATAAATCAAGTCCATTACATCATCAACTCTGCCCATATCAAGCACGTAAAGCGAATCCACTAAGAGATCTCCAAGGCAGTCATAAATATGGGCTGGTGTAACCTGACAGGCCTGAGTGACCACTTAGAACATGTGGGAAAACCTTTACTTTGTTTTTGATATGTCAAACATTTCAGATAACCACTGAGGAAATGGGTCTGCTCTTGTCTGCTGCACTGGAGGGACAGGGAACCACCAGGGCAATTACCAGTGGTGAGCAGGAGGGACAGCGCAAATTTAATAAAACTAGAATGCACTTCTGAAAAAGTCAGGCATATCTGAGAAAACAAGCCCAAAGCTGCGTCATTTTGACCAAAGGAGTCTGCAGACTCATTGCCAGCAATGTCGACATGGGAAGGGATACACTGCAAGTGAATCTACATAAGAGATGGAAAGACTTTTCAGCTTGTTCAGAATAGCCACGCCGACATTATGCCCAACGTCATGCCATTTAAAAGATGTTGGATGGCACTCCGTCCACCACTCAAAATCCAGAAGTCTATCAAACTTGTGTAAGTACTCTATTGAGTCTAGCTTCATGCAATTAATTCAATGAGTGGCAATTAATTCACTGCGAAAGGCGGGTCAGCCGTCAGGATTTCTCAATTTGATACGGTATGGGGTGTTATTAGATCTAATATATACTCCTCAACTGGAACAAGTATTTTCATTCCTGCTACCATCTATATAAATAAGAGTAGCGTCCTTTGGAATATTATTAGTTAATTAGAGAGCTATCTGCCTCAGAAGTGCTGGGATGACTAATGATTTGTTGACTTGAGTAGGAAGGTTTGGATCGAGAAAAAAAACTGGGGAAACCTGCAGATGGATCAATACAGAAATTCAAGTAAAGTATTTAAATCTTCCGTTCACTTTCTAAAGGTATGGAATATGTTACAGGGTAAGTAGCCAAATTTTTCAACAAAAAACAAGCACCTTTTAAGTACTTTTTAAGCACACAAAAAACATTTTTAAGTACTATATACATCAAGAAAATGCAAAATAATTTTCAAAGACTTGACGTGATCATGAGAAAATAACAAGTTTCTGATTTAAAAAAATTTAAAAATACTCTTTTCTTGATTATATTAGCCGTTATAAAATGATCGAGAGATTTTCGGTTTGATATCGGAGGGTGGAAAATGAAGCTTGAAATTGAGAACATTTTGCAAAAATGCAACAGAGTTGCACATGAGAGAGCAAGAATCTCAATCAACCCAGCTCACTATACGCACATGCGGACTCGCAAATATTTCATCAAAACTGTAAAATTATCAGTGCTTTCATACGCTACCGACTGACGGTACGCTGAAATGTATTGTGAAAACGTTGATTAGAACAATGTGAAAAGCACGCTTTTGCATAATACATGGCGAAAATAGACATGGTAAAAAAAAATATCTCCTTTTCGGAAAAAAATTAAGCACTTTTTAAAAACACCCAATGAAAAAAGCACTTGAAAGGGCTTTTAAAAAACGTAAGTCAAAAATAAGCACCTTTAAACACTTTTTAAAAACGCTACGCTCCGTGTTAAAGGTTTCAATGCTATTTTTTACCGAAAAAAAACACCAGTTGTTACATTAATTTATTTTTCATTATCACAATGAATTTACTTCTTTTTACACTAAAGTCCTAAAATTTTACGCTCATCTTTGAAAATTCGAAAAATCTGTGTCTTAAAGCACTTTTTCACTAAATGACATTCTTAAAACTTTTTAATAATATAGCCTATATATCGTTTGGCATTTAAAATAAAATTTTAAAAAATAGAAATTTCTAAGAAGACATATGTTATTTTTCCCATGCCGTCATTACACCTATGAACTAATAATGCGAAATGTATTTGAAAGTAAAATACGGGAAGCCTTTACAACTTTGAATAATCATGAATGATATTTGAAAAAAAATGGATAACTATCATCAAAATTTTGATAAAAAACATCAAAATTGGATAATCATCAATGCTAATTAAAATAGAAATGGAAAAGAATACGCAGAACAGCGTTTCAACTAGACCGTAATTAAAAAGAGAAACTAATCATTTTGGAAAACGAATTTAACTTAAGAGATGACTTTAAAGAGCTTATCAAAGTATGCATAATTTTAGGAGAAGATACTGAAAAGAAACTTAAAAACCACGATGCTCCAAGCTTGTTGGATGGTAAGAGATATTTCGTTATTTATTACTAGAGCCCCTGAATTAGAATTAGTATAGGAGCCTTATTTATTACAACTATGTTGCGCATGTTGTATTACCTTACCTACGATGACGTCACTTGTAGGTATCCAATTGAAGGAGTAGCATTGAACAAATTTATACAGCAATAATGGTATTTATCAATAGAATAATTTGTTTTATCCTCTTTCGATGATGTTGATTTGAAAGAGAAATCAAAAATAGTTGCAAGTATAAACGGATCATAGACTATAGTGAAATAGTTATTTGGTAAGTTTTCTTATTATTATTATTACTTGGGATCAATATATTTGTAGTTACGATTTGTAATTTCTCTGTTGTATTTTAGACAGAATATTGAATGATTGAGCTGTATCCATTTTCTTTAGCTCGCATTTCGAGCTGTGTCCAGATTTTAAAAACTACCGACGACTTACTGTTTGCCAAAATGATGCTCTTCAACTTCTACAAGGCAATTTAATGTAAGCATTTTCGGATGTCAAAAGAACTATTAATTGTTGATAGAGTTGTGTGTAAAATCATCGTAAATTATATGTTATTGTCGTAGGCAATGAAGGCAAGGGGTGCAATTGTTCTTGTTTTCCAGTGGAGCCATCTATGGTCAATAATTCGACTTCTGCCACACCAATACGTCAAACCCGTTTTATAGGGAGGACCCGTAATTTTCACCTGAACCAGAGAACGATCAATCTTCTATTCACTACCCCCATAAGTATAATTTGTTATGGGTCCATAGAGGACTTTGTGATTCAACAGATTTAACGTGCACCAGTCACTATTTACTACACGAGAAGTTTTTGGCTTGCTAGATTCGAGTTCCCGTTCTCACGAACGTGAGTCCAGCGCCCTGCCACCCAAACTATCCCAGCTTCATCGTAAATTGAATCCGGATTGCAAAATAATTAATACATAGAAAGAAAATACTCATATTAATTTTAAGTTCTGCAGCGTCAGGCATATGAAAATATTAATGTATAGAAGAGTTAGAAAAATATTAAGAATAATCATTGGCTAATAATTTTCAATACCCTACTTGTTCTAAATCCATCATATTATCATCGTCAAATCAAAACTTCTGGCTGAAATTGGCACTAAAAGATTGGTAACAGTAGAAGATTTTTTTTTTTTTTGCATTTTTCAAGAAGTCATAAAATTGATTTTTGGTGAGCAAATTATCCTTAACATTAATTATTTACCTATTAACAAAACTTTAACAATAAATTGTGTGTTTTATGGTCCATTAATACTTTTTAAAACTAATAAAATCATTATGTATCAATAAGGTTAGATGCACAACACTAAATGCAATTATTCATTTGAGCGATGAGTGTTGTAATGTAGAAAAATTTTAAATTACAAATATTATTCCAATCTGTGTTAAATAAAAGAAACGTAAAAAAATTAAACTATTTTTAAACATCAGCTAATTCAGGTATAATGAGTAACCTAATTTAGCGAATGAATTGTATTGGTCTTTACATACTTGCTATAAATGAATTTGACTGTATTACTTATTCAAATACCCAAAAAAGCAATAAGACGAGTTAAAAAGAAATATGTTGTTATATTGTTTTTTCTCGGAACTTAAAGTAATTGTCTAAGAATCTAAGAACCAAGAAAATTTTTAAATAAATCAGGAGACAAAAAAAAACTAACTAGATTTGGTAGAAATGACAGTTATGAAACAACAATGAAAGAAAATCACAGCGATAAACATCATTAAAAAAGAATTATTAAAAGGATAAAAAAAATAATAAACTTAAATCTTAAAACAAAAATTCATTTAACAGAATAAATGTTGAGTAAAGACTAAATTTAAAATTAAAAATAAATAAATAAATAAAATACTTCAAATTTGACAATATCATGAACAGTTAAAAATTAAAATCATAAGAAAATACAAATATAAGACCAACTTTTATTCCAAAAAATACTTTGCAACAACCACCTTGTCAGTACAAAAGTTTTACAAATAAACTTTAATATAAGGAAAAGAACTAAGCATTTTAAAGCAATACACTTATGCCATGACAAAAAAAAATTTATAAAATATGAGTAACTTTATGAACTAAAAAAATAATGCTATAAGTATTAAAACAATTAAAAAATATAATAATCTCAAGCAGGGATGACCAACCTATCACATACCATGAGCCGAATTCAAATATACAATATGACTGAGCACTATACATACATTACAAAGAGTGTTACCTAATCACTGCCCTTAATATGCATTTTCTATTCCATTTTAAAAACAAAGCAAAAAGTGGTTTGTAATGTTGACTAGCAATGTGAATTACAGGTTGGAAATTAAGTTATGCAAAGAAGAAATAAAACTACTATCAAAATTTGTTGAATTAGTGAGAAAAAGAAATGAAAAAAAAATCAAAACCAGTTTAATTGCCTAATGAAACTTGAAAGTGTTTTTAATAATCCTTTTTTGACCGGATCCTGCAGCAAGTTAGTTTTGATGTTAGATTTCGGTAGAATCATTGTTTTTTCCTTTCTTAATCACTAATTTTCAACTTCTGATATGTATACTTTAACTTCATTTTTGATTAAAAAAATTTTTAAAAAATTCTAGAAAACATATATTATAAGCAGTTGTTACAAGACACCATATATGCACTACTGACTGCATGGTAATGCTAAACAACTGAGGAATGTATGTATATATTTTTTTAATTATGTTCATTTGATTGTGAGCTATTCAGTGGATTTTGATGCTATTTCTGTGGATCCTACTGTTGTTAATTGATTTTGAATTTAAAAACATTTACTTCAAATATTATAAGTATATATCTATAAATGAATAGATTTTTCACTATTATTTTTTTAAACCATTTATATTAATTTATGGCAGCTAGAAGATCGATCCTTTTTATTTTTTCTTCTTAGCAATTTTAATTGTTAGATTAGTCAATCTATTATAAATGTATTTTTTATTTTACTTTTTATCAGTGAGATAGCTTTCTTAATTTCTTCATTCAACAAAAACTAATTTAGAATTACGTAATTTTTTTTGAGGCATTGATGCATAGTAAAAAATAATTTTCATCTTACAATAATTATTCTTTATTTTGAAATGTCTCTATCGTAAAGGAATGCATCCTGAAGAGTGCATACATATACATGTGTGTATATGTATATATAAACGTGTTTAAATCAGCTTTTCATACTAAATTGTAATTAGTAATAATCCAATGAGCTATTTTCGGCTCTTTTGTCACAGCTTGGCCATCCCTAGTCTAAAGAATAAGCAACAAAGATTTGATAAAGTTTTAAAAAAAACCATTCAAATTTTATACAATTTACGAAACAATCATTACATTTGAAAACAAAGTACTTACATCATGTTCCAAAGTCTAAGTATAAAAATATAGTAACATTAAAATTTAGAAATTCAAATTACAATTATCATAACAAACAAAACCGTTCAAGTAAAATGTGTATAAAATATACCTGCTATAGACAATACCAAATTCTTTAACAGCAATAATCACAAAGATATAAATGTACAAAATACTCATATATACATATTGATGAATTTACATACAGCAAACATTTTGAAAGATAAAATTAAAAATGAGTAATAGCAAAAAGTGTCTCACAGTCAATTGAAACTGCGAAAAGCAAATAGTTGCATAAAACGACTAGAAAAATAAAGCACATGAAAAAAAAAACACATGCATAGAAAAG
This sequence comes from Parasteatoda tepidariorum, assembly GCF_043381705.1. NCBI lineage: Eukaryota > Metazoa > Arthropoda > Arachnida > Araneae > Theridiidae > Parasteatoda > Parasteatoda tepidariorum. Next base: position 72,424,291 of record NC_092207.1, read on the forward strand.
AATACATCATTAAGGGGAGAGTGGGATAAGAATGGGTGCCTCCATTGTATACAAATTAATTCTATTTTCTAGCAGAAAAACTCTCAACTACCTTCTACTAGTCAAGAAGAAGGGCCTACTATAATGCTCTGTTGTTGTTGAGTGGTAGTGCTAAACCCCCTTGTGCCACAGGTTCTGGGTTCAATCCTGGGACTTGGGAAAGTTGACTTAACCTTTCATCCCTTCAGTGGGTCGATAAAATGAGTACCAAGCATGCTCGGGGACTAAACACAGGGGGTTCCGTTTTGGCTGACCACCCAACCGGAACATATGATCCTGCACATCAAAGACAATGGTCAAGAAAACTGAGAAAAACACAGTTGGCCCTCTAAGAGCTGTCGCGTCTGTTACTTTAGTTAAGTAGTATTTGCTAATAAATTCACGGCAACTGGGTAGATAAGTTTGTTTCACTATGTTAAATCTCTAATGTTCTTTCGTTTTTAAACTATCCTTACTTATTGGTCATTAGAGTTATTCAAATTATTTTTAGTCCAGCTTATTATACGTTTACTATAGATTCATACTCTAAGAAATAATAAGGATTTATTCTAGTAGTAGAGCTGTTCCTTTTTGTTTCGATACCTTTGTTTCGTTCCTTTTTGTTTTGTTTCTGCTCTTGGGGTAAGACCACGTACTACCCGGTCTTGACCTCTTCTTTTCTTGATACGTATCTATGCTGGACCCACGAAAATTACGGTGCAATAGAAGAAAACCCTCACTTGTAAATTACATACATATTCTTAAATCGTCACATAAAATTAAAATACCTACTACTTTTTCACTGGAATTCTGTTATTTCTAAATTTCCTACAGAGTTAACATGTACCTCCAGTCTTATCCCATTAGTGGGGTGCACCTGTAAAACCATGTGAAATGACTTTTTCTAGAAAAAAAATCCTTTATAATAAAGCAGTGCATCTATCAATTTTTAAAAATTATATGCTGTACATGACTATATAATAAATATCTGACAGTTTCTGGGACGAATAGTATAGCTCCAGCAGGCTTTTGAGTCTCAGGTACCTGATCTTAACCCCACTTTCCCCTACTTATGCAAAAATATAATTAACATAAATTGATCATCATTTTTTAAAATATGCAGCAAATACGGAACAATAATTATTATGAAGAATCCTGAGTACGATTTTAAAATATACAGATACATGTTTATTTTGGAGTAATTATAATTTAAACATTCATAACCTAAAGCATCGTGAGTCATTTTTACAAAATATGAGGAGAAAGTACTTATTGAGTCAAGCAATAATAATCATGATATACAGTGTCTATTTCACTCTGAGAGTCAGAAATGAATAAAAATAGAATTTCAAGAATAACTCACAACAGTGTCAGGGAAACGAAAGAAAAGTTGGCAATTCTGATTTATTCATTAAAAAAAGCATAGTAAGTGCTGAAAACGTTTGCCACGCATGTCGTTGCACGTTTCACACTATAAGAAGGACACATGTTCTTGAAGATTCCTGGTGTTGTGTTAATTTTGTCTATCACAACAACTATCACTATGAATTCCTTAGAGGAGCACACAGGCATCTTATACACTAAAGATTTCATGTGCCTCTAGAAGAAAAAGTCCAGGGGTATAAGGTCTGGTGAGCAAAAAAGCCAAACAATAGGTTCGCAATGACTTTGCTCTTTTCTGCCTTTCAAAGTGGAATGCGACAAAGGGGATGATTTTGCGATAAATATTGCTCGCCTCAATAGGTACTATCATCCCTCTCATTTTGTAAAAACAATTTAGATTCATCTTATGTACCACTACGAAATATAATTGTTGCCATGCATATGAAAATTACTTTTTAATAACTGTTCTTTATTTATTTGCTAGAAATTATGTTCATTTAAATGTGCATTTCTTTTTTTTTTTTTAGTAATTTCCAAATCAGGAAGAAAAGTATTATATTTGTTCAAAAACTTAGAGATTAATTTTCTTATTAGAAAACTTGACATTCTACCGCCTCCTCTCCAATTATAAGAATGCTTCTATTCTTGGAAAATAAGATAATTTTAGGTTACGTTAACTGGATAAATTAAAAGTTTTCATGATAGATATTGTAAATCATTTTTCAGTTGATATTAATGTAATTGAACACATCTCACGTCTTCCTGATGTTTTTAAGCATTCTAATTTGATTTTTCCAAGTACAATACCGAGGAAATTAAGATGCTCATTATCTAAACTCTAACTAATAATACAGCAAAAAAACAAACATGATAAAAGGAAAGAAAATTAACCATATGGTAAAAAGCAAAAAGAAACTGTTTTTGTACTTACACGTTTTAATACTGAGTTGTTTTATTAAGAACATTTTTCACCGCTTCAGAAATAACATGTTTTCAGAGAGTTTTCATTAATATAACAATATAAAATACTGTGGACAAAGAGCTGAATGGATGAAAGGTTAAAGTGATATTAAAAGAATTTGAACAAATTAACTTTAAAGTTAATACTTTGAAAATTGCATCTTCCATTTCTCTGGTGCCTGCAAGCTTACAATAAGTGACATCTATGTATCCCTAAGTTTATTTGCTTAAGAGAGTTTGTACAACTCTTAGAGTTTTAATTTGTTGCCAAAAGACAGCATTTAAAGATTACTTATGAATTAATTGTTGTCAAATGCACTTGGAATCTTGCATTACATTGAAATAACTCTAAGATTGTTACTTAATGCCTTCATTTACTGAGATCTCCAAAATTTAATAATTTAGAAAAATGAATTATTTTTGCCTAGTTAAAATGTTATAAAGTTATTAATGCATAGTTTCCCAGCAAAATGTTCATTCTATAAGAAATATCACTTAAAACCTTTACAGTTAACTTCGAATAACAAATTCTTTACTTAGTTACATATTTCATGATAAAATACAATGTAAAAAAATTACAGTTGACACATTAATTTTGAATTCTATACAAGATATGCCGTAAATCATTGTAGACTGATTTTTAAAATAAATAAGTGTATTTTAAATTACAAACAATAACACATTTGGGGTGCCATCAAAATTTAAATTTATAAAACTCTTCATATAGTATGCCTGTATTTAGTTTTAAAATTCTCTTCACTAACTTTAAAAATATCTCTCATTTTTCAAAAATAGAGGATCTTATAAATAAGTTGTTTATATCACAGTCTTATATATCTTAATACACATGCGAAAAGATCATTTTTTATTATAATTTTTATAAAATATACAATGAAATTATCAACACAATATGAGCACTACCATATAAACACATTAGATAATATATTGGTTGAAATTGGTCACTTTAAAATTATCTATGCTTGAAAGTTTATAAAATTTAATTAATTTTCCTTAAATCAAAAAAAGTACATCCAAAATATCATTATAAAGCAAGAATTTTTTTTCAGATTTTCTAACTCGATTGAAACTTTAAATCTTCCTTATGCCAACAATACAAATTAAATAGATTGTAAGCTTTATCTCTTTTAATCAGTATTAAATGATTTTAAGTAAAATTATTTTAGATCAAACATCCCAATTTAAGAAGAAAAAAATACTCTTTTAATATTATCTTAAAATTTAAATTTCAAATTTTGTTGTAATGGCTGACCTTGACCACTTTCCCATAGAGTCCATTCATAAATGCTACTTATAAATTTATAAGAATGGGAATCATTAAAAATATTCATTTTCTTTCTATGTTCATTTAATAATAAATTAGAATTAATCACTTCTACAATTCAATATAACAAATATATTTAAATACATAAAAAGAAAGTACGGAAAAATTATTTAATTCCTTCGAAAAATCTACAATCATTCTCAAATGATACTGAAACTAGCTAAATAAAATATTTTATACAGATTTTAAAGTACCTTTTCCTAAGTAAGTAAAATTAACCAAAATATAATCAATATACATAGTTCATGTATGGTAAAAGGGTTAATACTTTTTTGATATGGTGGTTAATTACTTGTTGACTAAATAATACCTACAAGTAATTTTTTCATTCTATTGTAATAAAAATATATATATAAATTTCTGTTGAGCATCATGATAAAATAAATAACAGGAAGTGTTATTTTTGGATCATGCTACATTTGAATCATGTGACCTCAGTATTTTTAAACTACTGGATCGAACTACGAGAAATATCACAAGCATTTATTTCAAATTAAAAATAAAATTTGCTTAAAAAATCAAAATTTTATTCATTTTATATTTACAAAAATAAAAGTAATTAAATTTATAATTCCAAATATTTCTTTAATAAAAGAATTTTTCAATCGATATTTAACTTTTTTATTTTTAAATATAGCATATTGAAATTTTTAAATAACTCAGTTTTAATTCAAATTCTTTTTTATTTTTTTTTAAATTTAATACATTTATCTCATAATTTCAAATTAATTTCAGTAAAAAATTTTCAACTTTTTTTTTAAACTAAAACCACTTTAAACAACCTTCACATCTAACTATATGTGCTCTTAATATTTTTTTAATTTTTATCTTTCATAAAAAAAAATTTACAAATAGTACAATCAGCTTTCTAAAATCTTTGTGATTCCAATTTCACCATATTTAAACCAGTAGAAAAACAATATAAAGAAAAGTTGAAAAACAAGGCTTCAAACAATTATTCTCTAATAACCAACATGATTTTTAAAATATCTCTCTAATATGTTAGTAATGTCACGTTTAGATATCAATACAAAGCCATTTTAAGGTTCTTGAGTGACACTGACATTTTCTGAAGTTGTTGCTTCACTGAATGTGCTGGTGAACCTCCTTGGTTGTGATCCCCCACTGTCTTCAAACACTAAATAAAAAATATAAAAAAATTTTCACTAGTACTTAAAAAATTTTATTTATTTAGTTGGATTCTACTCTAACAAGCTGAGACATGCATTTTCTTAAAACTCTTTAACATTTTTACGTTAAAAAGCTATATGAAAGTTTTTATTTCCCTTTTTTACATGCATTAATAACAATGCTTTTATAACTTTTACTTAACATCTACTTCAAATCTTTATTGAAATTTGACAGTAAATTTGAAAGTCAAGTTTTTTTTAAATTCCTTTTTACTTGATATTTGCATTTCCTTTCATTGTCTTATCATTCGGGAAAGTGAGGGAAAATATAAGTTTAAAGTAAGAAATGCATTACCAATAATAGTTAATATCTTTAATAACAACACTTTGTAGGCAATAATAGCTAGTACTTCTTAGTTTATAATATTGAATACTGGAAGAACGAAATCATCTGAATTTTTTCTAGAAACTCAGCTTCTCTTTTTTCAGCTTCTCTTCAAACCTATGATATTACCCATCTTTTCATTACTCTTCACCTTGAAATTATTTGGCGTCGGAGATATTTTGAACTCACTTTCTGAATTTGGCAAACTGTTCTTTTCTATCGTAATTATTAATGGAATAATTAATTACCTTATGGCGTCATCTCCTTCTCGTAATAACAGAAAGAATTAAAATTATAATGTGTGGTGTGATAAGCGAGCGTTTAGTGCTAACGGAACTCTGCTATGTTAAGGTAGAATAACAAATATATGTTTTCCTCTTTTAAAGAGTTAAAAATTAATGATTGTCGTAGTTTATTTACGTTGCACTAGAGCTGCATAATGGGCTATTGGCGACGGCCTGTGAAACATCCCTGAGGATGATCCTCAGACATGCCTTCGCAATTTTGGGGATACTCCCCTACTACTAATGTCGGACTACTAATGAGGGGATAACTCCCCTGCTTTGGTAGTCCGACAACCTGGTGTGTGCAGTCGAGAACTTTAGGGTGGAACAGTTTAATGAGGACCAATACTGCGCACCCTCTGTCTCTATGCAAACTGATCAAAGTGGTCACCCAACCGCTTACTGATAGCAGCCAGTGATGCTTGACTTCGGTGTTCTACTTGGAACTACTACTTTACAATCAGTCGACTGCGTGACTTTTTTTTCCTTTCTTTTGTTCAATGAAAAATAGATCTTTTTTTATACAGGAAAGTAATATTTATACAATTTAAATGTAGAAAACAGTTGACTTGTAATAAATAATAAATATAATAAACATATATTTAAAAACCATGAAAAAATCAATAGCAATAACTGCTAAAAAATCTATCATAGCGTTAAATAGTGAATACTCAAATTCATAATTCCCTCATCTTAATAATATTGCAAGGAATGCTTCAAGACTTTAAAAAACATCCACAGCAATAGCTGCTGAAAATCAATAAAAAAACCAATATATTCAGTGCCAATTGAACAGGTCAAAAACTAATTACTTAAAAGCCTGTTATTAATATCACATGCCATAATAAGATCATTTGAAAAAAATGTCGAGATTTTAAAAACCTCAAAATCAGTAGCAATAACTGAAAAAAATATATAGTATCAGTGTTATAGCGTCAAAAAGTTACTAATTAAATAGGGGATTTGAATTACATGTGCCATAATAATACTGTATGAAAAATAAAGGGATTTTAAAAAATTGCAACAATAACTGCCGATAAAACATTGCAAGACCGTCTGGTTTTGCAATGGTATAGGCATAAATCGAGCACATCTAAAAGTGAATACAACTTGTAAATTTTATGTTAGCAAAATTATCCAAAGTTGTATTAAAAAAAAATCACTATTGGGCGTGAACGAGAACTCCAGTTGAAAAAAAGGGGGTTGTTGGTAAGAAGCAACAAATATCTTGTTAACAGAACTTTGTAAAAATTGTGAAAGTTAAATTTTAGCTAAGTTGAACTCTGAGAAAATTTTGTCAAAATAAAAATTTTTGATTCAAGGAAGAATGCAAATCAAGTACCTTGATATTTGCGAAATTTCGCAAATTAGCAGAAAAATCACATGTCTGTTACATTCAAAGTACGGATGTAAACACAAAGGGCAAATAACCAGTATCTACACATTCTGTTATTCTTTATTTTGATTACATCGTAATTATAGAAAACATTCACTAATAACTTACAAAAAGTTCACCTCAAAGTAAATGACTTTGTTAATCAAACTTAAGATTCTGTAAACTTTGTAAAACTAGTTGTTTTTATTATTAACAAATTTATTATGTTATCAACAAAAATTATTAGTGTTTTTAAAATAAGAAACATAGTGTCTTTATGACAAACTTGCCATGAAAATCTAGTATTTCAAAATAACTTAACAAACAAGTAAAAGCACAATAAGAATACGCAAAGTATATTTAACTAAATGTAGCAAAACAGGTGCAAGATCAAGAAGACATAAAACCAAGATATTAACAATGCGTGGTGACAGAAAAGCGCATTGTGAAGGGAATGTATAGTAAAAACAGATTATTAACAACTCTACAAATTACAAAGATCCCTCTGTAAGTAATTCGAAGAGAACTTAAATATCTCGGGCATGTTTAGATGTACCTAATGTTACGTTTTTATTTTAGACAGATTAATAATGGAAACATTCATATACTTTCCTTAATATGCACACAAAAAAGATATTATGGCATGGGAAAATTTTGAGAATTTTCAAGTTCTACATTCAATAAGATTTTAATGCTTTAAAAATTTTGTCATTTTATAATTTTTTTAAAAAAATACAAAAATATAGTCTAAATTTAAGCAAATAATTTTTAAAATTTCTTAAAAACATTATAAAGATTACATGTTAAATGATACATAAGAACTAGTTGGCTTACTTTTTTCCTTGAGTCCTTTTCCAAAGTAGTAAAAAGCAAAATAAACTGTGGAGCAAATCAATAGCAACCATATAACCAATGCAAAATATCCACATACAAAGGTGCTGTCATAAATAGCATCAACTTCTGATTCATTTGTTACAGTCTAAAATTAAAAACAATTACAAATAAATCAAAAAGCTACTATCATTCTAAAAAAAAAAAAGCTTTTAAAAAGTCAAACATAGCATATTTTGCTCTGTTATACTTATTATTATATAATGTAACAAAAGTGAAATATAGCATGCCATCCTGTCATAATGCAGGATGTTTCTAAAATTAGCGAATAAGTTCTTACACAGGTACTTAAAGGAGAATATGTTTTAACATAGGTTTACCTCTAAGCAGGGTTGGCAAAAAACCCAGTTTTTTTGGTTTAAACCAGGTTGATGTTTTAATAATTCACAATTTTATATCTTAGTGTTTAAATTGTTTTCTTACTTTCCTATATTTACTCATATGATTGTTTCAAAGTAAAGCTTTTTTACATCCAAATACACCACACTAAAATGTCATATTTGATAATGGAGAAATGAAGGGTAAAAAAATTTCACTTTAATCACTCACCAATCACTTGGTTTTATTATTCAAATAAGAATCAATCATATCTCTCTGACTACCTACATTGCAGCTTTATAATATTTTTTCAAATATAATATTTTAAATGTATTTTTAATTTTGAAAAAAGTTCATGTTTTTATTGATAATCCTAAACTGAAATTTCTTAAATAAAATTTTAAAAAACGAACTGGAGTTCTACAGAAGAAGACAAAACGTCCTAGAAAGGTTGTGGTATTTTTTTAGTTATATTTGTTATCTCAAGCTGCCTATTCAAATATGTATTGACTATATAGCAAGTATTACTATTATTTTTTTATTATCGAAATTTCTAAAGTTAGGATGATTGTCATCAGGGGTCTGTCAGACAGACCCCTGATGACATTACATTTCTTACATATAGCCCTGCATCCTTTCCTTTCATCATTTTTTATTTCATCAAAATATAACCAGATTAAATCTTTTCTTCTACCACCAGAGTTGGACATTTTTGTTCTTAAATATTAACATTAATCAATTCTACATCTACACAAAACAAAAGTAGGTATGCTGCGGAAATGAGTTGAGTTGTTTGGTTGAAAGTTGAAGTTATTTACAGCATCAAACAATTTGAAAAATATAATTATAAATAAATAAATAAAAATGCAATTTTAAATTATTCTTGGGACACTAACAAGCTCACAGGCAGTTGGAAGACTTATTTAAGAATCAATAACAATTTACAAGATAATCAATTATTAAATAATTGAACTATATAAATCTTCTTTCATTTCATTTTCAAACATTATACTTTCAGAATTTTTAACAAATTTATTTAAAACATTACATATTTGACTGACAGTAACAGTCTCCTAACTGCCTGTGAGCTTGTTAGTGTCCCTTAGATGTAAACCTATGCTAAAACCTGTTTCTCCTTTAAATACCTGTGCAAGAAATTACTGCAAATGAAATTTTTACAACAATTTCCTTGAAAAAAAAATCTTTTTCTAATTTAGAAGTCTGAAGTGATTCTTTGTTTTAATAAAAAAAAAAATTCTTTTATAATTGTAATGTTATACAACTAGTCATCTTATGCATTGTTAGAAAGCGTATTTAAGACATACAATTTTTAAAAAATTGTATGATTTATAATGAATTTTATGAAAATTTTTACTAATTAAAGTTCCATGCCTTAAAGCCTTGTTATGATAATTGGTTTCAGTCAATTTCTCTGAAAACTCAGTTTGCAGTTAAAAGTCCTAATGAGCAAAGTGTTCAGAAATGTAGCAAATCAACCTTTAAGTTAAAAAAAAAAACAAAGAAATATTTCATTCTTGATAATAGATTTTAGAATGATTGCACAGAATAACATGTAATATATTTTGCATAAAATTGCTCAATGATTCTGATGTTACACAAGAATCATCATTCACAGTCAAATGAACATTCTTTAAAAATAAAAATGCCTGTGTTTATACAAAAATTCCATATACAAATAAAAAACAATTAAGATAATGTTATCAGTATATCTTATATGTACAGTATATTCTCAACATCTCAAAAACCTTGTTATGTCAAAAAAATATTTTTCCCCTAAGCATTATATATTCTCCTAAAGTTAAATTGAATTCCTATGTCAAAAAATTTCTTCTAAAACCTTGTTTTGTCAATTTTTTTCAAAATAGAAAATGTATTTTTTGGAAAAAAAATCTTTTATTGTGCTTATTTGAACCAATTAATTAATAAAAAGTTTATTGTGAACCAATTATTTTCTATTAAGGCATGAATATTTTCGTCCTTACCCTTTAAAAATAAAATTATCATTTTTGTATTTGAACTTAAAGTCAACTATCATTACATATTTATTAGAAGTTATTCTTAGGTTTCATTACTCTACTTTTTAGAGTAATATTTTAGAATATATTTTCTACTTTTTAGAATATATTTAGTTCTGAGCTTATCTCAAAAACATTTTAGCATCCTTTCAACTTTGAGATGTCGAGAGTATACTGTATAATTAAATTCACTAAATTAATAGAAACTTCCAAGTTTTAATAATTAAAATAGTTAAACTTTCCGTTAAAAGGTTTTAGCATTAAAAGAACTAAAAAATAAACAAATTTAAATACTTACATAATAAAATTTGTAAACAATGTAACCAGGTTCAAAAAGAGCCAAGATATAAAATATAACCATCAAAGATCTGTTTTCATACCGCAACTAGAAAGAAAATAAAAGTTAAAAAGACTATTTCCAGACGATAATTTTTTTTTAAAAACTGGGTTTTTTAAAAGCCAAAGTCAAATTGACTACATGAATAGATACTAAAAAACACAGCTTTCCTGACTAAGTGTTTACTACATAGATAACTAACTAGTGTTTACTACATAAGATAGTTTAAAACTATTTTCGTTTAACAGAATAAAATTTTCAAAGTAAAATTTTTAAGATTGCAAATATTTTGATTCCATGTAAACCACACATAACCATTAATATTTTCGTCAAATATAAGCATTTTTTATTTACATATAATTTTGATATACTGTTGATTCATATATAATTTAATAATATACTGCTGATTCATATGTAATTTAATAAAATATAATTTTTAACGACTTTGAATGCAGCATGGAAGCTAAACCTTAAGCAGTAATTTTTAATTAATGATAAATTTGTGTAGGGAAAAAGACATACTTTGAGTATTAGAATTTTAATCCCCGAGCTTAAGTTTCTGCATTTGATACTTATTTTCAGAGCCATATGGCGTGAATACGGGAAATTACAATTTTAAATATACAGCATTATTACTAAGCCTTAAGTACAATTATTTAATTAATGATGTGTCGATGTTTAAAAGAAATAAATAATTTAAAATATGGAGCATTGTTATGAAAATTTAGGCAGAATGTTTTAACTAGTTATACATGCGTTTAACTAATCAAAACATTCTGTCTAAATTCTTCTATTTAGTATGTGAAAAAAGGCAAGTTCAAAAAAGCAGCATTGATATTATGCCTTAAGCATTGTTTGTTAAATAATTCAAATGTCTCTACTAAATTTTTTAAAAAATCAATACTTCATAAAAGCATTTTAATTATTCAACCGATACCATCCAACCAATAAAAATACTTCCATGGAATTATTTAATACTTACACCTAACATACCAACAAAGAAGAAAAGGAATGTAACAGGCACTCCAGATCCAAGAATAACTTTCTGTTCTAAGTCCATATTAGCCACTCCTCTACCCATGACTAAAATCAACATACTGAGCTACAATAATGAAAAAATTATAATAAAAAATTATAATAATAAAAATGATAAATAAAAAAATTATAAATAATAAAAATGATAAAATAAAAAAATAATAAGAAAAATGAAAATAATTTCCCAATATAGAGAAACATAACCAAAATTTAATCATGTAAAATAAAAAATTTTATATAGTATGCAGAGTAAACAGATTTAGTACATAATTATATCATTAAGAAAACTTAAAATATTTCATAATGGCATATAAAACAACAATATGTCTACTCTGAAAATGCACTAACGTTATTTTATAAAGACTATAAAAATACAAGATTTATAAAAGAATAATAAAATAAAAAAATTATGAATTGTATTTTCTTATAAAGTAATTTTTAGATAATTAGGTCAGCCACCAACTATCAGAAGTCAGTGTGTCCTTGAACATATGTATCCTGGATATATATATCCATGTATTTAGTAAGAGATGAAAAGAAAAAATAATGCAAATTAGGAGAGACAAAAATAGAGAACAATGAAATTAAAAAGTTATAATTTTTTTTTACTTGTTAAGCAATTTTTAGATAATTAGGATAGTCACCAATAATATAAAATTACTGGACAATTGAAAACAATTTACTAGTACCCATGTCATTAGTAAAAGATGAAAAAAATAAAGTAGATTAGCGCACATAAAAATAAAGCATAAAATAAATTTATCTCCACTAACCTGAAGTTGCAAATCAAATTTTAGCAATGAGCTACAAATGTAATATAATCTACACGAACTCTGCAAAGAAGAAATGGCACCAACAGTATTATATATCAAATTATTCGAACGGCAATATCGCAGGCATTGAAACACTCCAACGCCAATTAAAAATGGACTGCAAACACAGATGAATATCAAGCGAATCTGAAAAAGAAAAGAAAAAATTCATATAATTTTATAAAATAAAATTATTTACAAAATAATAATCATTTACAAATTATTTACAAAATAATAATCATTTACAAAATAACAATCATTTAGAAAATAACAATCATTTACAAAATAAAAATCATTTACAAAATAAAAATCATTTACAAAATAACAATCATTTACAAAATAACAATCATTTACAAAATAACAATCATTTATAATTAATATAGAATGAAGTTAAGAACACCAAGAATGCCAATTTGTAGTTATGTTTTTCTAATATCGCTAAGAAGCTCTTTAGTTTTTAACTGAAATTTTACAATAAAAACTAAACAAAATCCATTGAATTTAAAGAAAATATATAGAAATTTTCATTGCTAAAATATAAAATTTAGGAACAAACAGAGCTGTTTGTTCCTAAAAAGCCAATTGCATTGTTGAACAAACTCTCGCTTCAAAACTCTATTATATATAAATTTAAGTATTAAATATTAAGCTCTAGTATTAAGCTCTTTTTGGGATATTTAAGTAAAAACAATTTACATTATGTTACATTATTAAAGTATAACCTAAAAGAGCCTGACTAAACTATAAAGAAAATTTTCTCTGAAGAATGCATTCCAAGCAGTGTAAAAATCAAGCTCCATAAAAATGCATTATTTTCTTAAAATAGGGGTGCACAGCCTGCGGCACGCGGGCCAAATGCGGCGCCTCGACTACTGAAGTGCGGCCCGCGAGAGCTTCCAAACACAATAAAAAAATTTTAAAAAAGGGCAATTTTTAACCGCACTTTTAAGTCATCACGTTTTGACACAATCAATTACAGTGAAACCTCGATTTTACGTCCCCCGAATTTACGTTTTTCCCGCATTTTACGTTTTTTTCATCAGGACCCAGTTTTTCCGTATACCTCTAATGTTAATTTTACCCGGATTGTAAGTTTTTAATTTACGGAATTTCCCGCATTTTACGTTTTTTGTAGAAAGAAAAAAANCTTTCTTTAAGCCGATTTTATCGTAAATATAAATGATTTTTTTAAAGTTATTTCCGCTTTTCTACGTGATTTCGAAAATCCCGAATTTTTATTACGACGCGAGTTTCAGATCGCCCATTTAAATAATCACTTTTTTGTGCACTTTATTTGTGACGATTTCATCTTAAATCTAAGTGATTTTTTATCTTTTTTTTTTTTTGCAATTCTTTCTTTTTTTCAACAATTTTTTTCGGCAGTTATAGCTATGCGTTCCCACGCATCATAAAAAATTCCAATTATTCTATTACGACATGCAAATTTTAAATCGTGCATTTGACACGCTTTATTCGTGCTGAGTTCAGCATAAATATAAGTAATTTTTTCACCCAATTATTTCTATACTTTTTCCACATGATTTTGACGATCCCGTTACTTAACTACGATGTTATTACGACACGTGTTTGTTAAACGCGCAATTAAATAATCACTTTTTGATACGGTATTTCGGTGCAGTTTTATCGTAAATCCTAGTTATTTTTCCTTCGTTTTTTTTTTCCGCAACGAATATGATTTGGTCGAATGTGGTAATGAATTGTGATTTGGTCAAAAACCAAATATTCGTTGAAAAAAAAGAAGAAGAAAAATCGACTGAAAGCCGTACACTTGGGGCCAAATAGCAAAATCTTTTAGCAGCATAGCAACACTGAAACTGAAATTTCAATGCTCAGAATAATATTTCCTGGAAAAACGTATTCATAAATTAACTCTAAAAAATAAGGCCAATCAAGAACGTTTCTGAAAATGTCGAAAAGAGAAACAGAGAACATAAAAATCAATCTTAATTTTTGAAAGAAAATTTTAAAGCTGAACATCTCAGTTTTCCAATTACCAGAAAAAGCCAAGAAAAAAGATTTAAGTCAACAGAAATGCTATTAAAAATTACTGCGTTATAATAAAAAACGTCTAAAAAAAGTTTTTTTTATTTAAAAAAAAGTTAGAAAAAACGTTCTTAATTTTTTTAATGAAAATCTTATGCTGAAAATCGCAATTTAAATTTTTCTTATTGCTATAATTTTAGAAGAAAAAAAATTGCTATAAAATAAATTTTATTAGCAACTTTATTTTTAAAAAAAATGCTGAGTCATAATAAAAATGCCTAAAAAGGAAAAACAGAAAAAACAAATTTTTTTTAGTTCCAAAAACAAAACTTTAATACTGAAAATCACACTTTTCTATGTTACTGGTTATTTATATTACAGTATAGGGAAAGAGTGATAATAAATTAATAGTATGAGAAGTTCTGTTGAAATGCTGGGTTATAATAAAAACAGCAAAAAATGGGGAAAAAATCCTTCTCAATTCTCAAAGTATCGAAAAAATGACAAAATTGACTTGTCTGATTATAATTTTAAAAAAAAAATAATATCTATAAAAATTCAAAAATAAAAAAAACTTAGAAAAATGCATTTCTAAAAAATATTTTGCCAAATATTTGACTGATCATTCAACCAACTGAATTTTTCACAGAAGGGCCAAATACTCGTTACATCCCTCCCTAATTTAAATGCAATGTTATTGCAACTTGAGAAATTCATAAAATGGCGGAAAACGTGAATTTTTAAACTGCTCACTGTTAGTAGTTTAGATTTCAATTTTTTGTTGCTTAAGTGATCTTTTTCGATAAAAAAAAGGAAAATGTTTACGATATAAAAAATCTAATAATTAATAAAATAAAATAATAAAGTACATTACAAAATAAGCATTGAATTTTATTTTGAACTATCACAGTTTTGTTTTTATTTTAGGCTTTTGTTTAAAACCTGTAAATTTTCTTCAATTAAAATATTTAATTTGAATTTATATTACTTAATTATGACTAAATTTTTTCCTACTTTCATTCTGTGGGCATTGCAGTTTTTTTTTAATTTATTAGAATTTAATTCTAAAATGAGTTTTCATATTGCATGATATGATAAAAAAAAATATTTCTTTTCTTCAATGTTTATTTATTTTGATAAATCTATTGTTCATATGATAAAAATAGCAATTTTTTTTTGTAAAAAAAAAAAGTATAAGTTTTTTTATTTTTGAATGAATTCTAATAATGGAACACTACTAAGTTATTGATATTACTAAGTTTATTGATAAAAAAAATGGAACGCTAATGTTTAAATAAACATTACTACATTTGTCATTAACATGTCTAAATACATGTGCGGCCCTTCGTTAGCCAACCTGCTGTGCAAGTGGCCCTTCACTCAAAAAGGTTGTGCTCCCCTATCTTAAAAATTGCATTTTTATACAGCCTGATTATAAAATTATTTTATACAATATAAAGCTAAAATATAAAACCAAAAGAGAAAATAAGAAAGTAAAAAAAAAAAAGAAAAATTAGTTAAAGCAAAATTAAAACATTAAAAATAAAAATAGATTATACATATATTTGATTAAATCAAATATAAAGAAGCTGCAGCATAAAGTTAAGTATTTTTAAAGTTCAATAGAATACTTACAAGTTTTATAGTGTCTCTTTCATGGCTCACATAGTTTGCTATGCAATATGACAAAACAATGACATTGCTAACTACAAAAACCATCAACTCGTCCCATCTTTCAGTAAATATAGAATGAATGACATAGTGATAGCAAAACACTAGGATAAAAAATATACTTTATTTGAAACAATACAATATGTAAAAACTGTTTATGTAATTAATACTCATTTTAGTTTTAGATCTATATGTTAGGAATAATATCAGTTGCAATTGCTTAACAAAATTATTATACTCTCAGGATAAACTATTTAGAAAAAAAAATTTCAAAAAGCAAGCATTCAATCAAAATTCAATAACTTTAGAAACGTATTGAACTAATTAATGTCACAATCTTCATTGACTCATTAGTCATTCATGACTGATTAGTTTTTTACACAGGATTCTAAACATCACTAAGGATGCACTATATTTTTAAAAGTAAGGATTTTGGCTTATGCTTTCAATGGATGTTATGATGGTGATCGTTTTAAATTAATTTATGGATTTGCACAGGTGGCATTATTGACTTCTTTTTTTTATGACTGTTACAGGTACATCTTAATTTGGATGTAATAAAATGATAATTGTCTCAGAGAAGTAAATAAAATCGCATAAAAAAATTGATTTATTAATTATTGAAAATGGCCATAATTAAAAAATATAAAAATAATAAAGAAAAGAAATCCCTTATAGAGATCAACAAGATATCGAGAATTTTATTTAGCATTTCTTACTCAACTGTTAAGACTAGGATGCCCAAAAGGGCAACCCCAATGGCCGAAACAGGAAGTTAGGAGCATGGGAAGAGATCCAAGATTGGTGATTTATCGAAAGATAACATCACAAAAAATAAAGCCAACCCTCCATAATCAATATTAGGTTTGAAAATACTTTGGCAATCTGGAATCGCCAACAAGACTGTGAGAATTAGTATAAACATGTAACTGAAACATATTTGTGGTAAGAAATAAAGAACATTACATTGATCGATAAGAAAAGAATAAATAATTTATATTCGCTTCTTTTAAAATGTAATAAAAATTGATTTAATTTAATTACAATTTGATTAAGAATGATTAAAAAAATAAGTTTAAGAAATTAAAGAAATTTCAAAAGCTAGGAAACATGTAATGCCTATTGTGGCATCACAATGGATATATTGCCTTGAAAAAGGAAAATAGTTATAAAACTTAAGTTTTCAAGAATGATATCAATTCATAAACAATAATACAGTTAATTTTTTAATAATAATCAAATTGGAGTAAGATTTAAATTGATTTAACCCAATTTCAACTAAATGTTATTCTGTATCTGTCTAAAAAATTATTTTTTAACATTTTTGCATGCTTTTACCTTTGTTTTTTATTTTTGCATTTAAATTTTAACACATTTAATTTTAAAATACTGAGTTTTATTTCAGTGTAGGAATTCGGACATTTTTATTTCAAACTTATTATTACTAATAAATGAATTAAATTAAAAGAATTAATATTTTTAATGTATATAAAGTACAAAAAAAAAACTAGTTGGCAGTTAAAAAATTTTAATAATAGTACTTAAATTAAACATTCAGTAACAGTTATCATAAAGAGTAGAGAACAAATAAAGATAATATATTAAGAATACATACATACAATAATTGAAAAAGCTGTACGAAAGTACAAATTTCTGAAAAATTCAAGGAATATTTCCACTATATCAAAGAAACTAATTTTCATATCCTGATTGGAACTATGCAAAAATTGCCAATAAAAATGATAAATTGTGTTAAATAAAGTAATCAGATGTTTATGGTAAATTATAACTATAGCTCAGAAGAAGCCAAATAATAGCACTTGGAACAATTACAAGTGGTGCTTTCAGTCAATTCTGATATCAAGGACAGCTTCTGATGTAATTTTGACACACTTCTGTGCCATAATATCAACAACAACAACAAAAAAATTTTAGAGAGTAATTTCTCTCTTCTAAGAATTTTTGAGGAGTGAAATTTAAAATACAGGAATGAAAACAGAGAGTGCATTTCTAAGAAATAAACTATACAATATTATTGCTCGAATATTTAATCAAAAAATATTATTCTGACACTTTATAATTATTTTTCAATATTAACAGGTTGATTTAGACAAAGATTTCTAAAAAACATTAAAAAAATTTCATAAAGTACATAAAATTTAAATTTATACACACTTTTTTTTTCTACAATTTTATAGCATGTTTGACATTCATGTTGGAATGATTCTTCACTAGACAATCTGGAAAGGTCACCCTAATGCTCATCCCCGAGAAAAGCTCTTTTTTTTTCGGAAAATATTTTGAGTTGGAAAACCTTGTTTACTTGTAGCTGTACCGTCTAGCAATCATGAGATCAGTCCTTGACTCAAGACTTTTTGATGGCAGTTGTGTTAGTATTGGACTGGTCAATTTATTTTAGGTGAAGATAATACTATGGTTTGGGGCCTCGTTGAGCTGAAACCTAGTTTTCTTTTGGCAGATGGTTTTAGCTAATACTGCCATCCAGTCTACTTCCCAAAATGAGCGAGTCTTTCAAAAACACTGATAGCTCGCCTTGCAATTGCCAGACAGTAGTTACTGGCAATGACAGAATAATAGTAATTAATATGCTGTATTCAGGATACATGAAAAAAATTCATTATCACCCTCTCTGTATTTACTGATCAGCTAAATTTTCAAAGGAATTATCATTCTTTAACAGTATGGAAAAAAAAAAAAAAAAACAATTTTAGCAGAATTTACGAGGAGTATTTTCACTCCTATTTGAATTTTTGAGGAGCGAAACACACATTCGAGGCATATTGACAAGCTCTGCATGCGTGTAAAGGGATTGAAAAAATACAGGTACCTAAAAAATTACAACTGGTAATATTTCATAAACATTTCATCTGAATTTTTTTCAATCCTAAAAATCCAAAATATATTTGGTGGAAAAAAAAATTTTTTTTAAACCAGAACATTTTTAAATCACACTAAGTTCAGCTTTTCAATATGTTTACAAAGAAAGCATATCTGATTAGGACAACGAAATCAAATCATGAAACACCCATGAAAACAATTAAACAACTAAGTGAAGTTTCAGTCATCATGAATTTATCTCATTCCATAGTTAAAAAATGTATGCATGGTATGAAAAAAAGGAGAGTCACACTTGTGAAAGGAGTGTTAGTATAAAAACATACATATAAAAATCACATTTGATCTAGGCATCTTTTTTTTATTATTTATTGAAATCTATCTTTGACTCAAACGAAACATTATGTATAAATAAAAATTTTGGTTAAGAAAAAAAAAAGAGTAAAATACAAAATAACCTGTACAAAATAGTCATGCAAAACAAAGCAACCAATAGTAACAATATTACTAATCTAAACTACTACAATATTACTAATATTACTGACTATTTTAGTTTTATGACATTCAAAGTTACATTTAAATAAAATAAAAAAATTTTTTTGATCAGTAATCTTCAAATTAATGATGGATCCTTTCTGTCAATAGCAATTTTTAAGCTAAAATAAAATTGATTAACATAAAAGCGCATCAGTAAGAAATTATAAATGATAAATTTATACCTATGGTTAGTAGTAAAAGAAGAGCAAATGTAAAATCACTCTGATCAGTTTTTTCAACCGTCAGTCTTTGGATAGTTATCCCAAGTGAAGCAGTAAGAGCTATTATAGCAATTGCCAGATACACCCATTCCAAAATGGAGAAAGTATTGAAAGCTCGAATCTGTAATTTCAATAAAATAAAAATATTAGTATATTTTGTAAAGCTTAATATTAAAAAACAAAAAAAACTATGTTCTACTTAAAGGAAGTTTAAAAAAAAATTTCTAACTTTATTAAATACACTTTTGAAATTTAATAAGAGAAGATGTGGGTGTTTAATTAAATCAAGTTGAAAATAAAAATGCATCATAAATTTGAAAAATATTAAATAGGTTGAATAAATTAAATATTTACACATATATAATTCATGCTAATATTCAAATAATAATAATATTCTAAAATTAATACATTAAAATTTATTCATAAAATAGAACAATTGATACTTAATGTGTTGATGTTCAAAGATAACTAATAGAACATGTAAAAAAATTAAGTGAAAGATTTCGTCTCAACCCTTTGACTACGAATTTTAAAACATGATTTTTTGGCCCCGTTTATTATTCAAAAGGACAAAATAGGTCACAAATAAGGCAAATTTAGTATTTGGGATTTTTCTGACAAGCGGTTATCAATTTAGAGCAGTGTTTCTTAACCTTTTTGGTATAATGGACCCCTTTTAAAAAATTTTAAGAAGTCACGGACCACCCCCTGAGAAAAAAATTATTGCAAAAAACATCAATTGTTAGAAAACATTTAATTTTATTATTTTAATAGTAGGGTAAACTAACCAGTAAAGGAACACTTAAGCTTCGCTTGCCTTTTAAGAAATCATATTAATTTCAATATCCGTAATTTTACTTAAATGACAGTGTCAACATATTTGTTACTAATTGCAAATTATGTAAAAAAAATTGTAGAAAACTTACATAATATTGTTTTAAAGTTTTGGAGGTTCAAATAACAAGTAGTAAGAAGACCAAGTGAAGGAACAGCTCTTACCAGTGAATGAACACCCAGTGAAGGAACACTTAATTTTAGGTATTTTTTAATGCTCTTTTTGAATTTATAAGCCATACAAATATTTAAAAGCAAGCCTATTCTTGAAATTTTAACATATAAATACTTGGAAAATGTTAACTATTTTTTGTAATCATGAATTGAAAATTAAAGTGTCAACATATTAACACATATTGTTCATTCACTGGGAAATCTATGCCCAGTAAAGGAACATGCCTGTTCCTTCACTGATTAAAAGTTGTTTTTCGTATTTTTAGCATACTTTTGATGCGGAACATCACTAAAGGTACAAGGAAATTAAAGTTTATCTTTTATTTTCATTAACTTAGAAAAAAATCCAGTAAAGGAACACTTGTTCCTTCAGTGGTTTTTCATCGTTTGGTGATCCAGTGAATAAACACCCCTTATCTCAGTACTTTATTATGCTACGATGCTTAAAAAAAATAAAACGTAACTTCAATAACTATATTTTGAATTCTCTTTTTCACAGTGAGAAAAATAA
>NC_092207.1:72446292-72563900 GCF_043381705.1 Parasteatoda tepidariorum
AAATACTCCTGACTATCTCAGTATCAATTGCTAGCTGCGAACGTTCATTCAGCAAATTAAAATTAATTTTGACAGATTGCCTAAGTGACCTAGCATTTTTAAGTGTGGAAAGAGAAAAATTTTAAATGATCAATTTTGATGATATTATTGATACATTTGCTTCATCAAAAGCACGGAAAATTTAGACATAGTAATTAGTTTTATTAATGTATTGTAATCAGATGATTATTAAATATATGTATCTCCTTAGAGATAATAAATATTTACTTTTTTATTGTTTTAAAACTGTGTGTTTTTAAAATATTTCTTTATAAATATGTAAAATAAATAATAGGTATCTTTTGAACTAATTCTAGATGATCATATACATTTCAAAATCTAGTCTTGTTTTCTCAACTACATTTTTTGTCTCAAATTTAATGTCTAGCTTGAGCCTATGACTTTATTTATTTATTACTTTGCGAGTATATTTTACTTATAATATTAGATGATTTTCGAATGGGGGGGGGGCGCTAAAAAGGTATTGTGCCCCGGGCGCGAGTTAAGCTCGCTACGGCACTGCTTAGGGGTCCATGAACCACAGGTTAAGAAACCCTGATTTAGAGGCTGGACATACATGTCCCGGTCGTACTTAATGGTGGGATACATATGTCCATTAGTAATTCTTAAACATTTGTTGGGACAAATGAGTCCCGTTAGTAGTCAAAGGGTTAAAGATTTCATTACACACACAAAATTATATTATGCATGTGATCTCAATCGAACTAATCTTAACTTAAATTATGTATCTTCGCTCAGAGAATTAATTTGTTTATTAATCAAGTAACAATGAAAATAAAACAAACTTTACAAATTATATTTTAAACTCTAAGTCAACTGTTGTTGTTGTTGTTAATTTACATCGCACTAGAGCTGCACAATGGGCTATTGGCGACGGTCTGGGAAACACCCCGGAGGATGATCCGAAGACATGCCATCACAATTTTGATCCTCTGCGGAGGGGATGGCACCCCCGCTTCGGTAGCCCGACAACCTGCGCGCGAAGTCGAGCACTTTACGGTAGCACTGTTTAATGAGGACCAATACCGCACACCCTCAGTACCTACGCAGACTGATCCAAGTGGACACCCACCCGCACACTGATGCTTGACTTCGGTGATCTGCTGGGAACCGTGTCTTAACAATCAGTCCACTACGGGACAAACTCTAAGTTAAACAGGGACACAAAGGATATTTCCTTGTTGTCTGTTCATGCCAACAACTATTAAAATACTAAAGGGATTTTTCTGCATTTACAAAATTTTTTTAAAAAAATATGAGTAAATCTTTGCCTTTCGTGATTGAGTTATACCTTTCAAGTCTGTCCTTTCAATGATTTTATTCATCATGCTCAACTTGTGCTGGCACATTGAAATTACTAAAATAATTCTTTCTCGTCCACATCTTTACATCATAATTCATCTTGTCTACATCAACTAAGATTTCTTATTTGTTCATGAATTTTATTGTAACTGTGATATATTTTTGTTTCAGGTACCTGGCAACTTCGATGTACAATTAGTTTGTTTATGTTCTACGTGGTTTCGTGTCATGGTTGTGAAGTAAGAAATATATAGTGAAAGTATCGAAATCTTTGCGAAAGAATATAGAATGTGTCACCTAAGAGAATCGATACTTGATGGGCTTCACTAACTCGAAATAGAATGGAAAGAACAGTTGCTAATGTAAAAAATGCCACATTTCAACAACCAATAAGGATCGAGGTTCACACAGTTGCAGGTATACCATTGCTTAATTAAAAAAATTCTCATTTTATTAATCTTATTTTTCTTCTTTACTGAAATATTCTCAAGAATATACAGCATGGAAGCCACCCTCTGAGAACACTGTTTTACACATGATTTATTAAGGTTGTCAAAAAGTTCAACTTCAAATAAAATTGAAGAAAATAAATATTAAAATAGGTTTTCCTGAGAGGTACCTATTTTGTGAAAATTTAGATATAATTTGTGAAAATTTTAGCATAATTTGTGAAAATTAAACATTATATTAAAAAATCAACACGAAAATATGGATTTTTAGTTTCTTAAGAAAAACAAAAATAAAATTTCAAGAAAAAGTATTTTGTGAAACTACCGCTTTTCTTAAAGTTGAATTTGTGAAGGTATAATAATTATANATTTTTGTTTCAGGTACCAGGCAACTTCGATGTACAATTAGTTTGTTTATGTTCTACGTGGTTTCGTGTCATGGTTGTGAAGTAAGAAATATATAGTGAAAGTATCGAAATCTTTGCGAAAGAATATAGAATGTGTCACCTAAGAGAATCAATACTTGATGGGCTTCACTAACTCGAAATAGAATGGAAAGAACAGTTGCTAATGTAAAAAATGCCACATTTCAACAACCAATAAAGATCGAGGTTCACACAGTTGCAGGTATACCATTGCTTAATTTAAAAAATTCTCATTTTATTAATCGTATTTTTCTTCTTTATTGTAATATTCTCAAGAATATACAGCATGGAAGCCACCCTCTGAGAACACTATTTTACACATGATTTATTAAGGTTGTCAAAAAGTTCAACTTTAAATAAAATTGAAGAAAATAAATATTAAAATAGAAGACAGGGGTCTGTTTAGGTTTTTCTGAGAGGTACCTATTTTGTGAAAATTTAGATATAATTTGTGAAAATTTTGGCATAATTTGTGAAAATTAAACATTATATTAAAAAATCAACACAAAAATATGGATTTTTAGTTTCTTAAGAAAAACAAAAATAAAATTTCAAGAAAAAGTATTTTGTAAAACTACCGCTTTTCCTAAAGTTGAATTTGTGAAGGTATAATAATTATACCTGTATAAATAATTAAAAGCATAATATTCTTTATCAAAAAATTGCTTTATTAATGTTGTATAATTAATAATACGATGATTAATATTCACCAATAAAAATATTATAGAAGTAAGTAGAAATTTCACAATTTTACTAAAGTAAAATAATACACAATTTTACTAATAATTTCACTAAAACTAGTTTTAACAAAAATTATTACAGAGAAACGAAACAAATGTCCAATACATCAAGTTTAATAAGATTTTCAAAACATTCAATGTTTAATTTTGACAAATGGATCATATTATTTGAAAGTCTAAATAATGAAATGTATTAAATTGATTGCACTGAAATCATAAAAAATGCTTTCGTCATTCTGGTCATACTTAATCACTAAACAAATAGAAGTCAAAGCGATAACAATACTTACTTTTCCAAAATATGTTTGTTGAACTCTAGGTGGTATAGGTTTAATATTAAAGCGACTCAAAGAAATAGGACTCTCTGGTTCATTATTAGATGTGTTAGCCGGCGTTTCCATTTCCATAAAAGTGTATGATGTATATTGCCCTTAATCATGAAAGAATTATCACCAACTATCAGTAGAATTCAGTATAGGAAACAAAATTCCTACATTATTGACAGCAATATTATTTTAGAAACGTCTAAAGAGAATAAATTACAATTTGATTCTGTAACTAAAAAGGAATCATCGGTAAAAAGTTCTAAGATAAAAACTTAATTTTATTTCGTAAGCACCTTTCTGAACAACATACAGCCCACTACTTTCACTTTCAAAACATGTGATGATGATGAATAGGTTGAGTTCGTAATATCACCTAAACGCGCCTGCCCAAGGTATAGACTACTACCAACAAATCAACTGATAAAATTATTTAGAAACAGAATAAAAAGTTCGGAAAGGGAAAATTAAATAATAAAACATTTCAAACCACTGATAAAATCATTTACTTGTCGGTAAAAGTTTTCAGTTTTTTTAATTAACAAATCAGAAAAATGATACGATATGCTAATTTGTTCAAGTCAGAAAACCAAACCGTTTAATCGCTTTAAACTGATTAACTCTGAATCATCCAATTGATAACTTGATTGTGTAAATTGATTGCATGATTAAATTGATTGCGAAAAGGGACATACCAAAATAAACAGTTTAGTGATTCAAATAGTTTTCCATATCACGGATGCTATTTAATTGCATTTTCCTAATAACTAAGAATTACAGTCATTGTTTTGAATAGAACTTATTTCCTAACAGGGTACATATTTTCATTTAAGCATATTTTAAATTTCTATTAAGAGGAAATTAATGCAAATTTTTATTTGTTTATTTCAGATTTTATTTGATGTTTAGTAAACATTATGGCTTGCTCTCAAAAAGAAGCAGGTAGCATTACCTTGCCAGAACAAGACGTTGTGTTTCGAAACCTTAAAAATGCCAAAAGATTTGCTATAGATATTGGTATTACTTTAATTTTGAAATTTTTAATTTGTTTTATGTAAAGTGTAGAAAAGTAAACATTACCGTTTTTATGTGTTAAAGTACGATAAGATTTTTAAAATTTTGCTGGAACAAATACTGGAATAGTAATTACTACCATACATTACGCTGAGCATTAATCACAGAAATATAAATTATGTTTTTTTGCTAGAAAATTTTTTTCATGCATAAAATTTTGAGGTACAAATATATGTTATTGTAAGTTTTAGCTTTAAAAAAATCACTTTCAAAATTTTCATTTTAGCCCTTAATTTATTGTTCTTACTTTTTTTTTATTTATTTATTTGACCTACAAAATTTTTCATCCTTTGTTATTAAATTTTTCAGTCAAGTCTAAAAAAATTTTTAAAAAAAGAACAGAGAATCTAAGCACAGAACTGTCAATGGCTCCACTGATCTTAATATTGTGCAAAAATACTTTTACTTAAAAATACTTTAAAAATACTTCAAAATGCTTTTAACTGATTTAAAATATTAAAAAATCATGATACAGGAAGAGAATTTATGCTGATTTTTTTTTTCCATTCTTGTCAATTCTAGTTATAATAGAAAATTTTTATGACATATTTTTAAACATTATTTAAAAAATTTAAATCTTGAGCTTATTACCAAGGGGTTGCTTATTCGAGTTTTATGATAAATCAGATACTGAGTATAATATATTTGATTAAACATGACAGTCAAAAATTCCTGATCCCTTATAAATGAATCAAATTTATGCAAAACGAATAAATCATTATACAATAGGATATTAATAATTTAATTAAAAATAATGAAAATTGCTGTAGAATATAAAAAATAATGGAAGTATAGTTTACATTGCTGTTTGCAAATGATTGAAGTCTAATTCCATTTTTTCATTTACTTTTCAATTACTTTTGCTATGTATGATTCTCCACCAGAAGAACAGCTTTTTCAAGAAGATATTTTTATACCACAAGTTCAAACATTTTATTTTGAACCAATCAAAAAAGTATTTTTTTGTTTGTTTGTTTTTTTTTTTTTTGGAAAATTTAATAGCTTTTAATCAAGATCCAATCCAAGTTTCGTAAGTCTGTCATTAAAGAAAATTACGCCAAAATAATCAAGTTTTTGCAACTTCTGGCAATGGCGCGTTGAAAACTAAAAAGACGTTTTAGAAAGGGGACCAACTCATTAATGCTCAACTTGTAGCCAACCCCTGTTGAACAATAGCGTATTTTTATTTTATTTTTTTTAATATTTGATAATAATAAAATGTTTCGATGCCTTGCCAAAGGAAAAATGCGTAAACAGATACCACTATAGAAATGTCTCCAGTTGTTATTAAAAAATTTTTAAAAAAAAAACATTTCACTTATAATTCAAGATGTTTATTGTATAAATTTTGTAAGGTGCTGAAATATTTCCTTTTGCAGGTGGTTCACTGACGAAAATTGCATATTATTCCACAGTTTCATACAAACGAGCATTATACTCATTAGATGAAAATTCAGAAACTCAGGTATAAATTTTTGGTTTCTGTAAATAATAATTCTTTTCTTTAATTATACCTAATAAAAATATTTATACAAGATTGTAAATTAATTTCAATTTGTATTTCACAGACTTTGTGTGGCATTAAAATGTTTAAATTAATAGGGTAAAATTAGTTAAAATATTAATTTTGACATTCTAAACAGGGCAATTTTTTTTCTCTTGTCTCAAATAAAAAGATTATTGCTATCAAGAATCACGCTCTCAATTTCAGAGTGCGCAAAAATTTACATTTTGAAAAAATTGTGGAATTGAAATGAAATTATCATGATTAAGTGGCTCATAAAGTGATTATTCCAAAGCGTGTTTCAGAATTTATAGATCTTAATAATATCTATATATTTAAAATGAAATCGATATTTCAAAAACTGTGTGAAAATCCCAAACTGTTGAAAATGTGAACGATAACACCATGTGGACAATAAAATCTTCACATATCGAGTTCAAAAAGTAAATATTCAAATGCATGATTCTGAATTTCCCTCATATAATAATGTAGCATTTAAAAAATGTGAAAATCTGTAACTATAATGGTCAAAAATGTGAACATAAAACCACATGGGATGGCAGGTGAATTGTTAATAAATACGAAATGCGTGATTTCAAGTTTGCCGAACAAAATAATATTGCATTAAAGCACTGAGATTTTAAAAACGAAGAAAATCTGTTTTAATAACTGCTGAGAAAATGATCGACTAAAATACACAAATTCAATGTGGAATCGTTGCTAACCGAGAAATAATAACTTACTGAAATGCATGCTTCGGAATTTACTGTATGTTATAATGTCATATTAAAATATCGATATTTATAAAACCATGTGGAAATCTATGACAAAAATATTGCAACCGCTCAAACCATGTGGATTTATTTGTTGTTGATTGAAATTGGCGTTACTTATCATCAATTTGTTATTTTTTAATCAATAAGGATGTTTTGATCTTTGTTTACCTTAAAGATCTATCATCCAGAAAAATCTATTTTCTGGACTTGCCGAAGTCCCGTCAATTCCAGGTATGAGACTTACCACTGTGTATATATCGCTCATGGGCTGCAATAGCAACACAACTCAAAAAATCGTTTTGGGATAAGTGGGTTTAAAGTTTTCATTGCTAAGCAAAATGCATAAGAAATGCTTTAGTTTGCTTAAACGAAGATTACCTTCAAGTTGAATTATGAGTTGTGCTAGTATTGCTGCTGAAAGAATGTGCATTTTAATATTTACACCTGTTCTAAGTCCANTTCGGAATTTGCTGTATGTTATAATGGCATATTAAAATATCGATATTTATAAAACCATGTGGAAATCTATGACAAAAATATTGCAACCGCTCAAACCATGTGGATTTATTTGTTGTTGATTGAAATTGGTGTTACTTATCATCAATTTGTTATTTTTTAATCAATAAGGATGTTTTGATCTTTGTTTACCTTAAAGATCTATCATCCAGAGATATCTATTTTCTGGACTTGCCGAAGTCCCGTCAATTCCAGGTATGAGACTTACCACTGTGTATATATCGCTCATGGGCTGCAATAGCAACACAACTCAAAAAATCGTTTTGGGATAAGTGGGTTTAAAGTTTTCATTGCTAAGCAAAATGCATAAGAAATGCTTTAGTTTGCTTAAACGAAGATTACCTTCAAGTTGAATTATGAGTTGTGCTAGTATTGCTGCTGAAAGAATGTGCATTTTAATATTTACACCTGTTCTTAGTCCAAAATGCCTGTTTTTTTAGTTGTGCCTTTGAGCGATGTATGTTTGCTTCTTTTATTCTATAATTAATTATGTTGTTAATCAAATCTTTTAAAATTAATTATGGCATCATATTTCATAAAAGTTATAGATAGCAATCATTGGATGATAATAGCATATAAAGCATAACAAAACTAGCAGTTGTAAATGTTCTGTATTACCTTAATTAACAAATTGCAGATTTCTATAGCTTCCAATTAATTTAATATGACTGCTTCCTACGATTTTATGCAGAAAAGCAAAAAATTCTATTTTATTCATATAGTTTTTATTTTATGTAGAATCCTGAAGACGGTCATTATGAAGTATTGGAGACTGATGTAGAAGTTGCCCGCTTACATTTCATTAAATTTGAGACCAAACACATTGAATCCTGTCTTCAATTCATTAAAAAGAATTTAATAGGTTCACCTGACTTTATGAGAGGCAAAAGCATTAAAGCAACCGGAGGAGGGGCTTATAAATATACTAATATACTCACAAACACTCTGGGTTTGATGTAAGTGATGCTTTTTCATTGAATGTAGTTCGACTGGAATTTGCTAGTTTCTTTTGATTTAATTAAAAATTCTCCTTTTTTTATAAATAATTTATTTAGAAAAATCCCTAAGTTTCATTTATAGTAGTCAGTTTTGAATATTTGAAAAATTTACAACTTTTTTTCTGAACTTCATTTTTTATTTAATTAAAGAACATGTCTTAATTAATATAATAGCTAAAGAATATAAATTAAAGAATTTTTTAATGTATACTCGTATATAAGTAATATTTATAACAGTTTTTCAATCTAATTTTAGGGGAAAATGTATCATATCTAAAGTGCAGAAATACCAAGTAAAATTTTGATTTTTTTTCCTTTAACAAAAACATGTTTAATACTTATGTAGGCAAATAATAAATTTTTTTAAGGATTCAAGATGTTAGTGGTTTAAATACAGTAAAAATGAATAAAATTATTTTTCCACTGGAAAAATTTTAAAAAGTTGCTAATATTTGTTTGTTATAGTGTAGAAAATATTCTACATATTTATTATAAGAATATATTATTGATAAATATAATTTGTTGTACAGAGCAATGCAAATGTGCATAGCTAAATACAATGCTCATCAACTGGATTGTTAAGTATGAAATGTAAATAAAAGATATATATCTTATTAATTTATATCCTGTTAACAAATTTTCCTAAATAATAGTTCATTTTAATGTGGTGCAATGATGTGCTATGTTGCAAAATACATTTGTATGATAGATAAAGAAAAAATGGCTTAACAAAGCAATATTTAATGAAAATTATCTTAATTGTTTATTAATTATTAACAATTTTAGATCAAAATTTATGTTAATTGCAAAAATTAAGATTTAATGTTTTATGATCATTTTAGATTGGCAAATTAAACAAATCTACAATTATTTGCCGAATAATTTTTTTTTTTACTTACAACACTAAGAATTTTTATTCTATTTTTTACATAAAATGTAATCTAATGCATTCTTGTATTTTAAAAATATCATCAACAAATTTCAAAAAGCTGAAGAACTCAAAGAAAAATGTGATTTAGCAATCATATTGCATCAATATATATAATAAAGAACTTTATTAATGAGTACAAAAATTTATCAAACTTTTTCAGTTATATCTATTACGTCATAGATGGCACAGCTGTTATTTATGAATTTGCTATCACACTGTTATTTAGGAATTATGTGATAAGTATATTCTAAATAAATGTTTAGAAACTAAAAGAATCTTTTTCTAACTTTTCTGTCATTTCTAGTAGCTCAAATGAAAAATGTCTTGTTCAAATATGAAAGAAATGGGGCAATAAATCATTAAAGAATTAACTTTTGATTCATAATTTCTTTCAGATTATCAACATTAAATCATTAGTTATTTTTAAAAAAATTGAACATAACTAAATTTTATTCTATTTTTTAGGGTGGATAAAGAAGATGAGATGGAATGTTTAATTAAAGGCTGTAATTTTGTTCTAAAAAACATTCCAGATGAAGTATTTGAATATAGAAGACACGTTAATCCAGAATATCGTTTTCATAGTGTTGAGCCTAACATGTATCCATACTTACTTGTAAACATAGGATCAGGTGTCAGTGTCATGAAGGTATTTATAAATTTATGGAACTTTCTGTGTCGAAACTTGAATTCATAAATTATTAAAATAGTCATTTACTTCATTTTCTCAGTCAGTTATCTTTTATTAAAAATTAAATTATTAATGAACAAATAATGTTTACTAATGGAAATTTTTATTTTATATCAAAAGAACGAATCTTGATTGATTGTTGATCAATGTTGAGTTCAATAATCATGACTGTTCTCTGGCATCACAATACCAATAGAAACCTTGAGATAAATAAAACAGCCATACCTGACTAGCCAAGAACTAATAATGTTTGTCAGATGATACTGTCCAAAAATGCAGTTAACTGTATCTTTGGAGAATGCTTGCAGATGTGTATGAGAGTGGAGATGCACCAGTATCTGCCAAGGGCAATATAGGAGTCAAGGATCATGTTAGATAACCTAATTGTTTACAAAAGAAGTCAATTAAAGAAGATATCATTTGTTTAATATTGATTTTGATTTTTCATTGCAAATGATGACAATATAATTTATTATAAGAAAAATAGTTTTATAACCATTAATAAATTAGTAAAATATTTAATGTAGTTAAGATTTTTTTTTTGCCCAAAAAATTAGATACTAAAAAGCTGGGGTGTTCTATAAATTCTGTGTGTAGATTTCAATAACAAGAAGGACTACTCTGCGTCAAAATTTATTTTACTTGATGAACATTTGCTTTAGTTGAATTTGTGATTTTGATTTCAGCTCAATTTATGGTTCTGATTTAAGTTATACTTTTTATTCAATTTATACTTTTTATTCAATTAAATTTATAACAGAATATCAAGTGGCATAAAAAAGACAATGAAATGTGAAAAAAATGAATGAATATGACAAACGGAGCTGACGTCTTCAGGGGGTACCAGCTCCGGAAGTCATAAAAGCAAAACCTTTTCTATCGAGAGAGCACGGCAGAAATCTAAAATTGCTCTCTCTGTACCACAAAGGTTTTGCCAAAGTCCAGGAAAAGAATATAATACATAATTATTTCAGGAAAGTCCAGGAAAAGAATATAATACATAATCATGTATCCCCTGAAGAAGTCAGCTTCATTTGTCATATTTATAAATTTTTTTCATATTTTATTGTCTCTTTTGTTTCAATTCCTTTCGGATTCACTGTTTCTTAGCTCGTTTTTCCAATTAAAGTATTATTATTTTTAGTTGCTTTTAAAAGTTTAAATTCTTTACTTAACAAGTGGCACAAAGTCATACCTCTGAAAGTAGTGATTTTGTGATTTTTTTATGTGTTGGAAACATTTTTTTTTTTAAATTTCCATTGCTATTTAGAATGAAGTTTTACATGTAAAAAGAGACTATTACTAATGTAGTTTGTAAATTATTCATTACTCTGTAATGCAATTTAAATTGATATTAAAGAAAAAGAGAAAATAAAGCAGGGTAAAGTATCTCACATTTACACTGCTTTACAGTAACTTTATTAAAATGTTGTTTTAAAAAAATTTGTATGTATAACAGGTGGAGTCAGAGTCATCTTATGAAAGAATCGGTGGTTCTGCAATGGGAGGTGGCACATTTTGGGGTTTGGGATCTCTCTTGACTAAGGCCAAGGTAGTTATTTTATTTAAATTCTATATTACATACTCAATTCCTCCTTATTTTCAAAAATCATATTTCAGTGCACCTCCTTACAATTAATAAACATATTTTAATCTTTCTAAATACTCAGATGTATTTAAAAAGATTAAATTTTGAAACCAATCCATACCTGCCAACTTTTACGCATTGGGAATAAAATTTTATTTCTATATTTAAAGTGGTAGTAAAATGTCTGCTTTCCATATATTTCTTGCATTTAAAAACTTAATTTATAATCTTTTTGACCACCACTATTTTGAAGAAAATTAATCCTATATATTAACATGCAATACAGTTTTGGTAGCAGTTCGCCTAAGCTTTTTCAAAATACTGTGTTTGTTTCTGTCTAAAATTGTAATTTAAATTCCATTTTAATACCACTGGGGAAAATCATCCTCAAAAGGATTAAAAGTTGGCAGGTATGCCAATCTTTAATTATTTTTTAAACCAAATTTTTGTGTGCATGTAATGTAATAAATAGTGCCTAATATTTTACCTATAAATATTATAAAGATATTTAGAATAATTTTTGCAGCAAAAGTTTGCTTAACAATTATATTGTGTAAAAATACCTTAATTTGCTTTGATAAAAAGAGTTACAAGCAAAATTTTTTCAGCTGGTTATTAGACTAAGAAACAAGTTTGAGAAAGAGTGGCTCACATTATCTTTGAATTTTAAAGAGTTTTAATGAATAATATGTTTTAGTTGTGGAAAGTAAGGACCAAAAAAATAAAAATGGGATTTTTTTAATGTAGGGATTGGAGCTCTTATTAAGATTAGGCAAGTAGGATATTTGCTTCAGGACTCAAATGTTACATACCGTAGTTGTATAAATTGATCCCTTATTTTTAATTACTAGATATCAAATTTCTGGAACCTCATTTGTGAAAGTCAACAACTTAAAAAACCTATTTCTATTATATTTTTACTTCATTTCTATTTTATTGCAAAATCTTTTAAAAAATCTGGGGAATTTCAAATTCTTTGAATGGGGGTAAGATGGTTTTTTGTGGGAGTCAAATGGTGAGGATGAAGTAGAAACCATTGCAAAGTGGGATCGATCCATGTGATGATGATGCTAATAATATTGATGATGTTCTGGAATTTTTAAATTTGAAGTTGCATGGTATGTTTTAAAAGTTTTCATTGTGTTATATTTTTTGAAATTCTCTTAAATGAGTTATCTTAACTTTTCTTATTCTTAATTTCTTTTTTATTCATTTATTTGCTGAAGGTAATTTAAAGTATTGTTTCTAAAAACATATTTATATGTAAAGAAAATATGATGAAAGAAAATGCAAAATTAATTGTATATAATATATTAAAAAAAGTTTTTGAAAGGGGTAAATTGATGCAGAGTTATTCATATCTGTTACATTTTTTTTTAATGTATCAATATTTCACAATCAATGAATGTCCAAATTTATCATAGATATTTTGTATTATATATAATTATCAGTGTACAAAAGTCAACTTTTAAGGAGTCAAAGTTTGCACCAGTATGTGCGTTATATTAAATGCTTTTTGGTCTGGCTATAAGGGTTTAATCCAAGTTTCTCCATCAAAAATTCAATACCTTCACAAACTAACAATGATTCCCAAAATACATATCTAACAAATTTGTTTTAAAATGCATTAATTATAATTATATTTCGTTTTATCATATGTTTTTGTAGGGATTTGATGAACTTCTAGAGTTAGCTGAAAAAGGAGATCATAGGGGAGTAGATATGCTTGTTAAGGATATATATGGTAGTGACTATTCTGCTATGGGCTTATCAGGAGATATAATTGCTTGCAGCTTCGGAAAAGCTATCCACACATCTAAAGATAAAGATTTCAATAGTGGTGAGTCTTTTATTTTTTCTACCTATTTTTCGGCTTTGATACAAATATCAAGAGCACATTCAAAAAGTTTGATAGTCATAAAAAAATACAAAGAAAACGAGAGATACAATCTTTACTGGCATTCAAGTTAACCATTAATTGCAAGACATAATTTGTAGAGCATCTGAAAACTATCAACAAACTCTTCTTTTGGCATGCCACTTATAACACAATTGCCCTATTTTTCTCCATGTCAAAAGCATTTAATCCATTAACCAGAATGATTATTCGAGCTATTGGATTGTTCACTGACCTTTTAAATCACTAATCAAATATTTATACCTATAATTAGCGCAATTTTTGCAAAAATATGAAAATAGTAGAGAACTAAAAATACTTTATAAAGGAAATGAAAATATTAATTTTTCCTGTATCTTTGCATAAACTTTCAAACCACAAATCCCTTTTTATATCATCATTATAAGTCTTTAAGTGTTGAGAATGGCACTTTTATTGTATTTACTTAAATTATTAATATTTCTTGTAGAAAACTTAGCATGTGTGGCTACGTGCATTATGTTTGATTGTTCGTAACTGGTTTATAATTTTTTTTTTTTTTTTTTGGAGGCTCACTTCTTTTATTTCTTCCTTTATACAGTACAAAGCCCCATATCCGACTATTTATTTACCAGAAGGATCTCTTTTCCGAACATTTTTTATTTTAATAACTCTTATCTTGTTCTTCTTATTTTAATAATTTAGATCAGTTTGCACCTGATGACATTGCTCGAAGCTTGCTGTTCATGATCAGCAATGATATTGGTCAATTAGCATGTCTCTACGCCATGCTTCACAATCTTCAAAAAATCTATTTCGGTGGATATTTTCTAAGAGCTCATCATCTCAGCATGCACACTATTTCTTATGCTGTCAATTATTGGAGCAAGGTAATTTGAATTATTTTATGGTGATTCTATTCAATGTAAATAAATGTATACCTTGTTAAGTTAAACGTTTAAAAATTCCTTATTCTTATTTTTTTAAGTGTTGTAAATTTATCATAGCCTTCTTAAACTAAACTAAACTCAGTGGCGCAACAGTCCATGAAGGGCCAAAGCCTACCATGCCCATTGCAGTTTTCTCGACCTTGGGCTCTGGGATGCAGATGATTTAGTTGGTTGGTCAGGCGAACACGGATTCTCCAGTGTTAAGTTCCCGAGAATGCTTGGTAGACATTTATTGACCCACTGAAGGTATGTCAGGCTGAATCAACCTTGCACGCTTCAAGGAGTAGATAGAGCCATGGACCTGTGACTCGAGAGTAGGAAGCTTTATCACTCAGTCACCGAGTTTCTATCATAACCTTACCGTGTTGCTATTTACATTTAGTATAATGGCGTAAAATCATCTTAATCTAAATCTTTTCTAGACATAAACATAAAATGATCCATTTTAAGTCAATTGAATTCTTTATCACAAGTTTTTTCATCAATGTGCCATATTTATCATTATATCATATACTGAAATAATTTTTCTTGAGTCAGTATTTTGTACTCTGATTTTTTTTAATTCAAATCAGAAGTGTTATTAAAGTAAAATGAATCACGCAGAAATAGGAAGTAAGAAGCGCTGTAACTCAGTCACCGAGCTTCTATCATAACCTTAACTTGTTGCTATTTACATTTAGTTTATTGCTTAAAATCATCTTTTCAAGCCTTTTCTAGACATAAACATAAAAAAATCTATTTTAAGTAAATTAAACTCTTTATCATAAATTTATTCAGCAATAAAATAATTCATAAATAAACTATTAACTGCACGTTGCTTATGCATTTGATACAAGTATATAACTAATTTTTTTTTTAAATGTATTATGTTCTTTTAAGGGAAAAGTGCAAGCCTTATTTCTACGTCATGAAGGATATTTATGTGCTATAGGTGCATTTTTAAAAGGTGCAGAAGAATATGGTATGCTTAGCAAATTTTTCTATTTATTTTCTATTCAAACTGCTATATAAGTCCATTATATAAGGAAAATGCACAGTTGCAGATGCAATGGTCATTATAGCAATTTTTCTATTATTAGCAAATAAATTAATTTATAGGCTATTTAATATATTAACAAATAAATTAATTTATAGGCTATTTAATGTATTAACAAATAAATTAATTTGTAGGCTATTAAATGTATTAGCAAATAAATTAATTTATAGGCCATTTAATGTGTGAACAAATAAATTAATTTATAGGCTATTTAATGTATTAGCAAATAATTTAATTTATAGGCTATTCAATGTATTAACAAATTAATTAATTTATAGGCTATTTAATGTATTAACAAATAAATTAATTTATAGGCTATTTAATGTATTAACAAATAAATTAATTTATAGGCTATTTAATGTATTANCTATGGGCTTATCAGGAGATATAATTGCTTGCAGCTTCGGAAAAGCTATCCACACATCTAAAGATAAAGATTTCAATAGTGGTGAGTCTTTTATTTTTTCTACCTATTTTTCGGCTTTGATACAAATATCAAGAGCACATTCAAAAAGTTTGATAGTCATAAAAAAAAATAATGAAGAAAACGGGAGATACAATCTTTACTGGCATTCAAGTTAGTCATTAATTACGAGGCATGGTTTGTAGAGCAACTGAAAATTATCAACAAACTCTTCTTTCGGTATACCACTTAAAGCACAATTGCCCTATTTTGTCTCCATGTCAAAAGCATTTAATCCATTAACCAGAATGATTATTCGGACTATCGGATTGTTCACTGACCTTTTAAATCACAAATCAAATATCTATACTTATAATTAGCATAATTTTGTAAAAATATAAAAATAGTAAGGAACTAAGAAATACTTTATAGAAGAAATTAAAATACGAATTTTTCCTGTATCCTTGCATAAACTCTCAAACCACAAATCTCTTTTTATAATGTTGTTAAAAGTTAAGTGTTGAGAGTGGCACTTTTAATGTAGTTACTTAAATTATTAATATTTCTTGTAGAAAACTTAGCATGTGTGGCTATGTGCATTATGTTTGATTGTTCGTAACTGGTTTATAAATAATTTTTTTTTGTTTTTGAGGCTCACTTTTATTTCTTCCTTTATACAGTACAAAGCCCCATATCCGACTATTTATTTACCAGAAGGATCTCTTTTCCGAACATTTTTTATTTTAATAACTCTTATCTTGTTCTTCTTATTTTAATAATTTAGATCAGTTTGCCCCTGATGACATTGCTCGAAGCTTGCTGTTCATGATCAGCAATGATATTGGTCAATTAGCATGTCTCTACGCCATGCTTCACAATCTTCAAAAAATCTATTTTGGTGGATATTTTCTAAGAGCTCATCATCTCAGCATGCACACTATTTCTTATGCTGTAAATTATTGGAGCAAGGTAATTTTAATTACTTTATGCTGATTTTATTCAATGTAAATAAATGTATACCTTGTGGAGTTACAGTTCTAAAAATTCCTTATTCTTATTTTTTTAAGCGTTGTAACTGTATCACAACTTATATTTTTTTAAGCGTTGTACCTTCTTAAACTAAACTAAACTCAGTGGCACAACAGCCCATGAAGGGCCAATGCCTACCATGCCCATCGCAGTTTTCTTGACCTTGGGATCTGGGATCCAGATGTTTTAGTTGGTTGGTCTGGCGAACGGATTGTCCAGTGTTTAATCCCCGAGAATGCTTGGTAGTAACTTTATTGACTCTCTGAAGGTATGAAAGGCTGAATCAACCTTGCACGCTTTGAGGGTTAGATAGAGTCTCGGACCTGTGACACGAGAGTAGGAAGCACTATCACTCAGTCACCGAGTTTCTATCATAACCTTAACATGTTGCTATTTACATTTAGTATAATAGCTTAAAATCATCTTAATCTAAATTTTTTCTAGTCATAAACATAAAATAATCCATTTTAAGTAAATTGAATTCTTTATCACAAGTTTTTTCTTCAATATGCCCTATTTATCATTAGATCATATACTGAAATCATTTTTCTAGAGTCAGTATTTTGTACTCCGATTTTTTTTTAAATTTAATTCAGAAGTGTTATTAAAGCAAGATGAATAACACACAAGTAGGAAGCGCTATAGCTTAGTCACCGAGCTTCTATCATAACCTTAACTTGTTGCTACAAGTTAAGGTTATGATAGAACTATTTACATTTACAATAAACTATACAATAAACTATTTACAATAAACTATTTACATTTAGTTTATTGCTTAAAATCATCTTTTCTAACCTTTTCTAGACATAAACATAAAAAAAAAATCTATTTTAAGTAAATTAAATTCTTTATCATAAATTTTTTCAACAATAAAATAATTCATAAATAAAAGATTAACTGCACGTTGATTATGCATTTGATACAAGTATATTACTAATTTTTTTTAAAAAAGTATTATGTTCTTTTAAGGGAAAAGTGCAAGCCTTATTTCTACGTCATGAAGGATATTTATGTGCTATAGGTGCATTTTTGAAAGGTGCAGAAGAATATGGTATGCCCAGCAAATTTTTCTATTTATCTTCTATACAAACTACAATAAAAGTCCATTATAAAGACAATGCACAGTTGCAGATGCAATGGTCATAATTAGGACTGAGCGATATTAGAAATTATATATCGTGATGCATCGTCAGTTTTGCATCGCAATATAGCTATGTATCGCGATATAGTATTTTTGAATTTCATTTACTTGTAAGGCACAGAAAGTCAGATTTCTATCAAAACTTCATACTCAGATTGATTTAAATCAATTTATAAATTTGAAGATATATATGTTTTGCTTAAGAAAGATATTAAATAAATTGACTACAATGTACAAATCTTACTTAAAATATTTATTGAAATGTTTGTTTAGAAATTCATAATACGCGTAAAACAAAGTGTTAAAAACTTTTTTTAAAGCGTTTTTTACAAATTAATATTTTCTTGTACTATTATGCATAAATAATTACATAATTATTAAGTTCGATCGTAATGTTCAATTTCTAAATGAAACGTTAAAAATTATTTGTATGTTTAAAACAAAGTGCTAAATAAATTTTAGAAAAAAAAAACGCTTTTAAAACACTATTTTTTATTATTATCATTTCAGTTATTATAGTTCTATTATAGTTCATTTACGTCAAACTAGAGCTGCACAATGGGCTATTGGCAACGGTCTGGAAAATATCCCTGAGGATGATTCGAAGACATGCCATCACAATTTTGATCCTCTGCAGATGGGATGGCAACCCCGCTTCGGTAGCCCGATGACCTGTACGCAAAGTCGAGAACTTTACGGTAGAACAGTTTAACGAGGACCAATACCGCACTCCCTCAATCCCTACGCAGACTGATCCAAGTGGTCACTCACCCGCACACTAACCGCAGCCAGTGATGCTTGACTTCGGTGATCTGCAGGGAACCGTGCCTTAACGATCAGTCCACTGCGGGACCTTATCATTTCGAATAAATAATTAAATTAAATTAAATAATGACCGAATTATGAACGAAAACAAAGTAAGATTTAATTTCTTAAAAATAAAAAAATTGTGATATTCGATAATATATTTAGCTAATTAACAAATAATATGAAAAGAATATTTTTTTAAAAAAAATTTATACTCTCTAATAAAACGAAGTGCTAAATGATTTAAAAAAAAGAATAAAATACGCAAACCTTTCAAATTTTTTTGTATAAACAAAGTTGATTGACTTATGTCCAAATCCAACTGACAAAAATAAATTTTGTTTTAACTTTATTTCTAAAAGTAAAAACAACAAGATTTATAAATTTAAAATCAGTAATAAACACTCATTAAATTATTAGAAGTTTCATCCAAAAAGTTTTTAATAAATTAAAAGAAAGTAAAAAAATAACCTAACAAATTCAATTCTTTATGGGTGCTTAAATTAGATTGCCGATAATTTTTACATTTAAAAATAAAAAGAAGTTTTTTTTAAAAAAAAACTTAATGAAGAAACAATTAATTAATGAAGAAACTCTTCTTTATATATTCTTTTCAATAATAGATTGCCTTCAGAACAAGGTAACATCGGCGATCACGAAGTTAGTCCCACTGAAATTAATCTACAAGAAAAGTCGCGTCAAAGAAAAAAAAAGCTAAGAGGTGCGAAAAGGAACATGCGAAATAACCATATGTGTTCTCAAAACTCTGATTCTGATTCTACAGCTCACCAATCAAGGCCATTTCAACATAACGAAACGAACATCGTCTTTCACAGCGCGAGTTGACATCGGAACGTAAGAGAAGAGTCTTATATCGCCATATCGTTTTCTTATATCCTTGCTTGTCTTATATCGCTATATCGTTTTGCGCTCGTTGTCTTCACTCGACGGCTTAAATCAGATTTCTGGTGCATCGCCTTGAATGAGAGTCGCTGCATCGTCTTGCCGATATATGTGTTAAATCGATATGTCCCGATCCATCGATTTATAGCCCAGTCCTAGTCATAATAGCAATTTTTTCTGTTTTTGCTCATAAATTAATTTATAAGGTATTTAATGTATTGACAAATCAATTATTTTTTGGCTATTTAATGTATTAGCTAATAATTTAATTTATAGGTTATTTTTAGTGATGTTTTTTAATCCCATAATCTGTTTCTCATGATCTGAGTAATTCATTTTATGTGATATCTTGTGTTGTTTGATACAGTTTTCTAGTAATAAGGTTCCAATTTTTTGAAGTTTGTGATTTCCACTCAAACTTAGCCAGACAAGGATTCTTCATCATTCATCTGTTTTCGTATTGAAACTGACAGTTCTGTCTCAAATGCTATTGAAATCTGTTTCTGTAATTCAGTAGTTTTTTTTTATTATTTATTCTATTTTATTTTCAAGATAAAAAAAAATTCATCTACACAATGAAAATTAACTAGACAAAAGTGTACATATTTTCATTAAAGTTTTAAAGTTAAAGAATCTTAAATGTAATAGTTTTTTCTCTTTAAATAGGTTTATGTGAAAAGAAACGTAAGACTTTGTTTTCTCTTATTCTTTATTCTTAAAATTATGATCTCTAACTATTTTTTGTGATTTATAGTGTAATTTGATCCTGTTGTTTTTTCAAAATATCGTAATAAAAGTTAATTTTTAACATTGTGTAATATTATAACTGGTCACTATCAATTCTTTCCTTGAATATTATTAAAATATGTATCACTTTAACTAATACTCTTGTTTATTTTTTCTTTAAAAAAAATACTATTTCAACTTAAATTGTACTTAACACTAATTTTTTTTTAATTCATAAAGATACAGACAAATACTCTTGGTGTGAAAATTATGCTGGGAGTTCAGGTCTAAGCAGTCCTCTTCCTACGCAACCTTCATCTACAAACCCAATGGTAAAGATTAAGTCCCTTTTTTCCTTTTACTTGGCAACAATTCATTAATTTATTTACACTTATTGTAGTTATGAATATTATTTTGTACTCTAAGTTCAATCATAATCATCAAAAAGCTGAAAAAAATTGAATTGCAAGCTAAACATTTTTTTTTAGCTCACTGCGCTAATGTTGTAGTTATTATAAACTTCATGAAAGTTGCTTGAAACTATAGAGAATACAGATAATGATGTTTTTAATTCAGTGTTTTACAAAAAAAAATTAAATAAGGCGTAACTTTGTAATGTTAAACAATCAATCTTAGTAAATGTATTTTCCCTTCTCAATAATAATTTAATAATCAATTTATGCTAGTTATTGTTTTTGTGTTTAAATTTTTTGTATTAACCAAGATTTCAGATTTTGCAAGCGGCTAGTAATGCTTCATTTCCTAACTCCTTATTAGATAAATGTCCTATCATTTAGAAATCTCCATTATTTTTAGATGTTGGCTACGATGTAATAGCCTAATTTTTTTAAATGTTATTATTGAAATTGATTGACTTCAAAAATATTGAGCTGGATTAAACAAAAATCCTAATTTCTCTTTATTCCCATCAGGGAGTTATGATTTAAATCCGATTGTGAAGATACAAGCACTAAGAATTCCTGAAAGAATATAAAACAATTAAGAGCCTCTAATGTAGTTTCACTACAATTAAAGATCGTTTAGTTTTACATGCTCTGTGTTTGTTTCAACTACCATCTAAATTATTGTTTCAAATAATTTACCTTGTTCCGCTAAATAGATGTCAGACTACTGGAAAACAGCCGAGTAACTTTGATTTTTGTTATATTTATTTTTGTGTCAAACTTAGTATGCAACATTAGTTGATCTTTAGTACATTATATTGTTACCATTTGTTGCAGTCTTACAACTTCTGGCCCTTATACCATTAAACTTTACATTCTACCAAACATATTTTAAGAATTAAGAATGCCAATGAAAGTTCTTCATATTTATTTGAAATGTTAAG
Source organism: Parasteatoda tepidariorum (assembly GCF_043381705.1). Lineage (NCBI taxonomy): Eukaryota > Metazoa > Arthropoda > Arachnida > Araneae > Theridiidae > Parasteatoda > Parasteatoda tepidariorum. The sequence goes on from NC_092207.1 coordinate 72,467,889, forward strand.
AAGTTGTTGTTTTAAATACACTTAATACAAGTAAAACGTTTATACATCTTGTTTTGCGAATATTTTTTTCTGTTTCTTACATTGTATATTACATGTACAATGTATATTGCTATATACTGTATATTGCTATATACATAGCAATATTTTTTTCTGTTGAAAAATAATTTTAAGGCCTTCCCAAAGCTCCTAATTTTATATCAAAACTCAAAATTAAATTTTATTGAAATGACTTTTTAACTATTTCATTGAATAATTTACAAATTTTAATTTTAGAGTTTATTTTAGATTGATCAGCTTGAGATCGATCGTTTTGATTGGCAACTTGTTCATTGCCCTCTTTTAAAAGAGCCAACTGAATATGTGCCAGACACAGTTGATTTAACTCAAGATGCAGATGCTAGAGATTATTGGCTTGTTTGTTTTGAAGAAGCAATAGACAAAGTAATTATTATTCTTAATTTTCTTTTTATTTCAGAAAAGGTGATTAACATTTAATAATTAGGTTATATTTTTAATATTTAATGTAGTAGCCTTGATTTAAACTGACTTTATATCACGTTGAAAAAGTATACTGTGAAATGATGCTGAAAAGTATACTGCCCAAGATGTGTTTCATTTCAAATTTATTATCAAGAGTAAATTTCTATCGGTTTATCTGCAATGCAATCATTGTCACTGTTCAGTAGTTAAAGTTAAAGAATNTTTAAACTGACTTTTTATCACGTTAAAAAGTATACTGTGAAATAGTTGCCCAAGATGTGTTTCATTTCAAATTTATTATCAAGAGTAAATTTCTATCGGTTTATCTGCAATGCAATCATTGTCACTGTTCAGTAGTCAAATTTACATAATTTCAGGGCTGATAATTTGGTATTTATCGAAGGAAGTAGTTGTTTGCAATGTAAGTTGCGTACAATTAAAATTTTAATTGACAAGCTAATGGAAAATAATTTTTATTACTTTATCTGTACTGCAGGACTAGATATTGTTTGGTTGTCTTTACTAAATATTACTTTAATTTCTTTTTAAGACTTTCTTGCTTTAATGATCATTTCATGATATGTGATCTCTTAAATAAAGCCAACTATTTTTAGAGTCATCGAACACTATAATTTTATTAGATATTTTTAGAATAATGATAGCAAAATTAAGTAAAATATGTGATTTTCTTATATTATATATATAATATTACTAAATATACCAATCACCCCAATTTGAAATTTATTTATAGATAATAATAATAATCTTTTAATTAATTTTTAAAAATAACAAATCGCATGTTTGTCTTCAGTTTAACTTGCAACGACCACACCAAAATTTGCACTTGATACTGAAAAATAATAATGATAATATATAACATATTTAAAATGTTTGATTATCCTTTCTTTTATGTTTTTCGCTTTTTAATTTGGCAATTATTTGAATGTAATTCAAAAGTGTATTTATATGAAGTGTAGTTAAATATTCAAAAGTTGCAATTTAAATTTTTTTTTTTTTTTCAGTTTGTAGAAAGAGCTATACAGAGCCAAGTTCATCACTCTGATGCTCATCAAAGAGCTAAAATATTCAAAGAAAAATATTTAGGCCGTTTACAACAATTAAGGCTTCACCCATTGTAAGTATAAAAAAAATATTAGTTTATTATTTCTTTAGCTTAGTTTTAAAATAAATTTACATTCTGTATAACAAAATTTTAATCTTTAAAATATAATGATGCTTTTTTTTTATAAAAATGCAATGTGAAGACAAATATATTTTTTGTGAATCATAATAATGCAGTAAAAATCAGAATTTAAGGTACTATTTTAATCAACTACTTCTTCAAATTAATTTTAACTAATTAAGTCAACATAAAATATGCATAAAAATGGAAATCAAACATTTAAAAAAAAAATTTTTTTTAAGCTTTAAGTGAAATTTATTGTAAGGTTTAAACAGTTTTACATAAAAACTAATTTATTTGCCTTAATTCGAATATTAGCGTTCTGTAAACTAAAAGAAAATGCTCTGCTAGAATTTAAAAATGAAGATGTTGAATAAATTAAAATATTGTCGTTGCTATTTGAAACTATCCAACCGTTTAAAAAAAAAAATGCGCATTTTTACAAATTTCAAGGGGGGGAAATTCCAATATTTCAAGCATTTATCATTTTCTTGTTCTTGTTTTCTCTTTTGAGATGATAATTAGTGAAAAACATTCATCATTCAACCTATTCTGCCATTTAGGATTGTGGTGAAAAAATCGTTTTTTCTTTTAGGTTTGTGCTAAAACTTTTATTTACATTTTAGTTAATGAATTTTTTGTTTAGATTAACGTTGGTTGGGATTCTAAATTTAGACACATAAAATCATTTTAATTTAAATATATCTTTTAAATGTTGCTAAAACTGTTTTAATAGTACTTTTGGCTCTTTAACAGTGAAAAATTTAGATAGGAGAGAACATTAGGTACTTAAATCAATTTGATTTCTATTTTTATGAATGCTGTTAAAACTTTTTAAAATAGATTACTCATAGATTACACTTTTTTTTTAATATCTAATGCATTTGGTTCTTTAACAATGAAAAGTTTTTCTGATATGAGAAAACATTGCTTAAATGAATTTAATATCTAATTATATGAATGTTGTTAAAACTTTTTTAACTATGTAATCATAGATTTTTTTATGTTATTTTAGTATTTTTGGTTCTTTAACATTAAAAACTTGTATATGATAGAACTTTACTAAATTCATTTGATTTCTATTTATATGAATAGCTTTGAAACGTTTTTAACTATGCACTAATAATTTTTTTTCCTAGTGCTTTTGGTTCTTTGACAGTGAGAAGTTTATTGGATATGAGAGAACATTGTTTAAATGAATTTGATTTTCCAGATCCTTATTTACAAGTAACTCAATTCAATGCTCATTCATTTCAATTCTATAATTTAATCTTAGTAACAGTTGACAAAAATTTTGTTTACTTTTATTTTTATGCTGTGAAATTATTCATTGCTTATATTTTGTATGTAATTGAAATTTATGTAGTCCAACTATAATTCTTATTCCTAATATAAAACTATTAGACGCATGTTTTTTTTTAACATTATTTTTGCCGACCAAAAAAATAAAATTAAAAAAGATATCTTTAAGATTTACTGTAAGAACAAGTAGATGTTGATGACTAAAATCTAAGATTAAAGCCTTATTTCAAAGAAACTGGAATGACATTTTATTTTTGTGTCAAGAGTTAACCATTAGTATTTTTGCTGTATGATTTCAGTTTCTGTTACAGGTGGCCGAGTGGTTAGCGTGCCTGACTGCGAAGCCAATGGCTGTGGGTTCAAATCCCGCTCTGGGCTCAACCCCCAACCTGAAGAGCCAGGATGTTACTCTTAGTTTGGTGTCTTAACAATTTTCACTCACTCTTGGCACAAAAATTATTGCCAAATGTAAATAGATGTGCTTCTCTTAAAATACTAGATGACCATCAATTCAGAACTTCCAATATTAATAGAATAAAAATAAAATAAAAATTGCATGTTTTATAGTTTTGCAGAAGGGATATAAATTTAAAAATTTTAACTAAATCAAAAATGTCAGTTACCTAAACAAGCCTAATTTTTTTAAAAAAAAATCATAATTATAATTTTAAAAAACTGACTCTTAAATCAACCTATTTGTTAAAAATTTTCTTTGTTAAACATGAGATCTTAATCTGATTTTTAAGTTGATGCTATGAAAATTTCTTTGTGCCTTGTTTTATTTAGTCTCCACTTTTTTTCCAGCAAAAGCGTATGGAAAATGAAATGGCCATAAAAATGCTGAAAAGCAGAATAGATGCTTTGGATTCAATGAATTGGGAAGATAGACAAATAGCTCTTGTTCAGGGACTACTTGCTGGTAATGTGTTTGATTGGGGTGCCAAAGAAGTTGCAAAAATCATGGAATCATCAGATTTTGGCTTTGCTGATGCAAACAAGAGACTTCAAGGTGTAATATTTATTATAGATTGTAAAGGAAGTAATTTTAATGGAACTTTAAGACTTATATTTCATTTTCACTTTAGCTAGACCCTGGCTTGTTGACAATGTTAATGAATGGCTTGCGCGTCTTAAAGGAGCTGCCCACAAATGTGCTGCTATATTTGTAGATAATAGTGGAATGGATGTTGTCTTGGGTGTTTTGCCGTTTGCATTGGAGCTTTTGAAACGAAAAACAAAGGTAGAATATTCCACTGCTATATACACAATATTAAATTAAATTATTTAGTACATCATATAACTTTTCCGCCTTATATTACTTTTTAGATGTAAGCAGATTTAATAAGAGTTTTCAGATTTCTGAATCTTTGAAACCGAAAATCAAAGATTAATAATAAAATTTATTTCAATATTTTATTAAGTAACTTATAAATAATTTGTCAAATAATTTATAAAAACATTTTAAAACAAAAAGTAAAGGTAAAATATTTTACTTTTATACAACATTAACGCACTGGCAGTTTAGAAAATGTTCAAAATTGAGAAAATGTTTTTCCTCAGTACACTATTTCCCTATCTAATAACATGGAAAAACCGCTTTTGCTATGCGGAGAAGACGCCAGGTTAAAATACGACTTTTTACGTGCAGAACCGTCAGTGGGTTAAATAAAATTATTTCATGCATAATATTACTTTTTTATATTACTATTGTTTATTTGATGCAAGCAAGGTACAATTTATGAGGGTTTTTACAATCAAGAATTGTAGTAATAAAATTTATTTAAATAATTTAATAATAATTAATAAAAATTTCGGAAAATTTTGCAACTGAAACCTTAATATTACAATTAAGATATTGTTTTAGTAAACTAAAAAGTTTTTTTAGAAAATAGTGAAAATAGAATTCTTGTTTTTTGGCAGAATATTGAAAAGTTCCTTTAATTTTGTTCAGTCATCCAAACGATGCTTTTCAATAAATATATTTTAAAGAAATATGTAAAAATGTAGATTTTTTTTCATGTGTATGTATATTGTTTGTATGTTTTACAAGTGTTGTTAAAATTCTTTTTGTGGTCTATGTGACTTCAAAAGAAAAGAAAAAGGAAATGTGGAATTTTGGAAGTTTTTCTCTTCCAGTTTGACTGTTTTATAAATATATAAATTCTTATTTTAATATTGTTTTGCTATAATCACTTATGTATTGTTCCCACAATCATTGTTAGTCAGTCCCTTCTAACTGTGAGTTTTCAAATATTTTCTTTTGCCTTTCACAAATTTGGAGCTATCATTAAAAAGTTAATAAACTTAAATACTACTGTTAAGTTTTTTTTTTTTTAAATTATATTTATATATTTTTTAATTATTTTACATTTTTAATAGTAGTTGATTTTAAGTCCAAATGCTAACAATGTAAAACATTCAGTACATTTAACTTTTTAAGTGCCCGTTTTTATTTTTATTTATTAACTTAGTTTGAAAATATGAATTTTTATTACTGAAAATATTTATAGAAGTTAAATAAAAAACATTCCCAATAAATATTTTTTTTTAAGTTTTACTATTATTGAATTCTTTTAACTTTTAAGAAGCTTATCCCTCATTAAAAAATATATATATTTATTGCGAATATTTTTTATTGAACTTCTATTTATTTAACTTAACAGTTCTTCTGCTTCATAGTAAAATAAAAATTGTTGACTTCGAATGTGACACTCCTTATCAGGTTAAGACATGAATGGAGAATATTTAGAAAAAAGAAAACAGTTTGAAACAAAAGAGAAAGGGGAATAAAAACAAGAGAAACCATGATAACTGAGAGAACAGCAACCTTTTTTTTTTCCATTTCTTTTCTGATGCAAAAAAAAAATTTGTTTCATATTTAATTTATATTAAATTTAATTCCTAGGTTTTACTTTGTGCTAACTCAAAACCTGCTCTGAATGATGTGACTTATCAAGAATTAAAAGTTCTGATTCGAAAAGTAGCTGCAATTATCACTGAGGTTAATGATGCTCTTTCTAGCTGCCAACTGAAAATTTTAGACTCTGGGCAAGGTTCACCTTGTCTTGATTTAAGGTATTTTTAAAAATCACTACTTGTTGCCTAAAGTATTTTATACTTTTTACTTTTGATATAAAAATTAAGCAGAATTTAATCTGTGCATTAAATTTTTGTTGTTTTGCATTTTTATTACTCTGATTTTTATTTTTAAAATTTTTATTTATTTATCTTAATTATTTTGTATTTTTCTCAGATTAGCATAAACTCCACTAGTCTTAGACACCTTAGTGATCTTTCCTAGTTTTAGTTTATTTCTATTTCAGACTCAATTTTTAATACTATTTGTTTTCATTACTTTAAAATTTCAGTAGTGTTTTTAAGTGCTTACTCAATAAGTGCTTAAGTTCAATCCAAAATGTATTTTTAAAATGTTTTGTGATAATTGCTTATATAATTTGCAATTTTTGCCTGTCTGAGGCATCTATCGTTCAAAAACTTATGTCAATGATTAAATCCAATATTAAAAAATAAGTGTAGATTAATAATATTAGTAATTAACACTTTTAGAAATTTTTGTATTAATGTAATAAATATAAATATGTATTTATACTTTATGTTAAACATTTTAACTATAAAATTATCCTGGATAAATTTACACAAAAGCTTCCTGGTAAATCATTGTTCTTGATTTAATAAGACAGAATTAACCACTGTGCCATGCTGACATGCAATGGCACAACAGCAAAATCCACTGCTATCAGTTAAACAAGGGTAAAGTTTGGCCTAAACTTATCATTAAAACTCTGTTGCATTAAACTGGTGCTTTGAAAGTATATAATATACAGGGTAACTATAAAACGAATATATTGTTCCAGAGAATTGAAAAAAAATGTTTCACTGACAGTGTTATTGGGTATATGCTTGTTAAATACAATTATTCAGTTCTGTTCTCTCAATTACGTTAATTGTTACAGTAGTAATTTTGCTATTTTCAAATGGCTACTTTTTCTCAATAAAATATAATCCTCACAGTAAAAAACTTAAAATGGAGTGGGAATGATACTATTTACATGAATAGTAGTGACATTTGGTAGAGAGGAAGAAAATCATTGTCATAACCAATTTTTTCTACATCAGACGTGCAATACATCTGCAGTATTTTGACTATTCTGGTAATAAAGCTTTATTACTTCACCTTACTGTTTCAATGTGAGGGGCAAATCAAAGAGCAAGATGTCACTGTTCCTTCTTCTTATTCGTTCCCATTGTCTTTATACCTTGTCCAGTAGCACTGCCCGGTTGCTAAGATTTTCATCCTGATAAAATAAACTGCATTCAAACAATTCATTATAATGTATGCCTCTATGCATATTCTTGAATCAAGATTTTGTCATTTCTTTAAAATTTGAAAAATGTACTCAAAAGCAATGTGTCCTTTGCGAGAGATGGCAAGCAGCAAAAATGACAAAAATTTAATGCAGATTAGTTTACTGTGTGCAAAAACTCGCATCCATTTGAAATGCAGCCGTGTTTATGAAGAAAAAAAGTGTTTTTTTACTTCGTAAACAGCCTCAGAAACACATGCAATGTTTGTCCAGATGTAAAGAACAGCTGTTACGAGTGGGATATGCATTTTAGCTGGTTGCATTTGCAGTGAGAAAAACGAACTTATCTATTTAACACAGCAAATGTGTTGCTTATCAATATCAAGTGGATGAGATTGATGATCTTAAATCAATGGTGATGGACATCATTCATAAATTATGGATATGAAATCATTTACAAGGCCTGTTCCATTCTGTGTTTGCCACATTGAGGATGCATGACATCTGTGCTTTAATCAGTCCCAAACGTGAATGATGGTAATTTTTTTGTTTACTTTATTTTAGATAGTCGCCATGTGAGGATTGGCGACAGCTAATCTTGCACTCTAGACAGGTAGTCAATTTGTTAGGTTTTACTGTATTACAATATCATCTTCAAAATATCCTTATTATACTTTTTGTGTGTTTTATTTACATTATATTCCCTTACCATGTTTTATTTACATTGTATATCCTTACCCTATAAATTCTATCAATATTTTTAATTCCTTTTCAGTCGATTAAACCTTGAAGTTGCGCAAGCAATGGAATCATATGGAACTGATCTCATTGTTTTAGAAGGAATGGGTCGTGCTGTGCATACAAATCTAAATGCAAACTTTAAGTGTGAATCAATCAAAGCTGCTGTTTTAAAAAATCACTGGCTTGCATCTCGATTAGGTGGAGATATGTTTTCAGTCATATTTAAATATGAAGCTCCTTAAAGTAGCAGAATAACATTATATTTATTCTGACTTCGATGGTAATGCCTTGTGATATTATTCTTTTGTGCAAAGGTGGTTGTTCGAAATTATCTATTTTTAATTATTGAAGTACTTTTGTCTTTTGGAGTAATTGTATGCTCGAAAAATCCCAACTTTCCCATAAGTTCGGGTCTACACATCAACAATCATGCTGAAAGTAATTTAATGTCACAATACCAGGTATTTCCTTAAGATTTATGTTATGTTATTTCTCGCAGTAAATGGCAATATATTTATCAACCGTATTTGTTAAATTTTCTGAGCTTGAGCTTCAGAATTTGGTTCAAAGTTTTTTTTTCCAAGTTAAATCATATGTTTTAAGTGGAATTTCAGTACAAGAATTTATGTATGGGTAATAAAGATGAGATGAGCACATCCGAATAGGGGCTCCGGTTAAGCTTCTATATACATTCGTTCTATGTAAAGTCCAAATCGGTATATATATATAGTTTGTTTGATATTGTTACTAATTTTTAAAAAAAGTAAAATAATTATTAACTATAAACAATTGAGAAGTATTAAATATTAAGAAACAAAAGAAAATCAAATAATTTATCTTGTATTTTTCAAATTTTGGCTATATATCATTTTAGAATTTTGGCCTTTATCTAAAATATTAAATCTCAAATGAGTAGGCTTATTCTAAAAAATTCTATTGATTTCAAGTTACAACCCCTAAGAATGAGCATGATCACATGTCTAATGGATATGCTCAAGCTTATTTTTGGTATGCATTATATAGATATATAGGAAAACATGGAAAAAGATATGAAGATATTTTAAAAGAAAAGAAGAAAAAAAAGGCTAAAGATATTGTTTTAAAAAATATTCAAAAGTTTAAAAAAAAAGATGAGAAGTGTAAGTACATATGAATTTGCTATTCACTTTATGCATTACATTTTATGTTTTATTCTACATTTTCTTGAATTTTTATTTTCTATTTTTATTTTGTTTTATTTTGCATTTTTTGTTTTACATTGCATTTTTTGTTTCTCTTTGCATTTTTTTCTTAATATGTTCTATTTTTGTTTCAATTTTTTTGGTGCTCTTCACACTATTCTGTTGATATATTTTGATTTTCCTCTTTTTAATTTTTTTTTCCTTATCCCTTAAAATATCTTCACATTTTTTCCATGACACCAAAATACTTCTCTGTATTATCTTCAAAAAATATTTCTATTGAATTCTCTACATTTTTAACATATTTTAGGAATTCTATGTACCTGCAGTTTATGAACAGTAAATAAAACTTTTTTTTTCTTAATTTTCTTCGTTAATCTCTCTTTTGCATGCCTGGATAACAATTTAATTTTTTTAATTTTAGTTAGGATCTAAAAATTGATCACCTAATTTTAAGATCTACAGTAGAAAGGTCAAGTTATTGTTATATTTCTTTTTCATCACTTTTTTGCGTGCCGAAAGTGGCATAAATGTATTAAACTCTTTAAAAAAATCAAATATCATTAAAATGTTTGCATTTTTTTAGATAAATTGAATTAAAATATGTATTGAATCCCTGTGGTTTGTGCAGAAAATGTTTATTAAGACAAACACTGTATTAATTATTTTAGTGTTCATGCCATAAATATTCTGGTTGAAATGCAAATAATTGTATGAAAATATAGAGATGCATTATCATATTTTATCAAACTATGTTCTCTAGATATTAATTGTATTATATCTTCTTGTTTGTGTGATCAGTTATATTTTTATTTAATCATGCAGCATTTATTACCTTTTTCCTTTTTTTATAGTGTAATTTTTGAAGGAAATTTTTTTTATTTATTATTATAATTAAAAAAAAGAATCTATAGTAGGGAATACTAATGTTTATTAAAACTAAGTTTTTTTTTCTTAATTTTTAGAAAAATACTAAAAAAAATTTTCCTCCTAAATATTCCATCGCTAGAAACCTGCGTTTTTTTTAGATTGAAAAGTCTGACAATTTTATATGCAAAAAAGCTTGTTTGAAGTATAAACTATTTGATTACTATTTGACTTTGTAAACATATTTTTCAGATTTTTGTAATTTCAAATGAAAGTAAAGATGTTGTACAAACTCGTATAGTTTTTTAAAGTTATATTATTTTTATGTATCTTTCGTTTCAGGATTTTATATGAAAAATTCTCATTAAACATATAATTGATTTTTCTAATTAATCATTTATCATTATCTCTTTTATTCTATGAATGTTGTAGTAAATTATTTTCTTTATTATATATATTTCTCTAGCTAATATTGAGTTAATTAAACTGTTGTAATTATTTTTGATTTTATTACTGATAATTTCTTGTTGCTGCAATCAGAAGTTTTATTTACTGTTAACTAATATATTGATTTAAACATTAATATTGTAAGCTTATTATTAGAAAGAAATTAAAAGTCTCTGGCAAAATTAAACAAATGTATTAAAGTTGTTTAGGTTACATTATTTTTTAAATTATCTCTATTGAACTCTCATTTAAAGGGAATTTAGAAAAAATTCCATTCTGTATGATAATGAATAATCTTTATACTAATCTCTAACACTAATCTTACTACCTTAAAATATCTTTTTCACTCTTTTTTTCTGTTTCAGAAAAAAAATATTTAAATAATAATAATTTATCAATTTATTTTGTTTTAAATTTTTTAATAATCATTAATTAAATTAATAATTGGCATTAATTATTAATTAAAATATTTCTTTGAAAATTTAAAAAGAAATTTAAAATTTTATTGAATTATTTTACTTAAAAAAAGCTAAAAAAATTTATTGTTTGATCATTTATTTTATTGAAATATCTAATATTTATTCTTATTTTAAAACTTCACAAGAATACATGCCTTAGACAAAAAAATAACCAAAAATTATTAAAAATAAATTGATCATATTTCTTTTTACATGAACCTTGTTGCTTTTAAATAAAATAAAATTCCCATTTTATAAATCACAGGTTTGTACAGATTTAATAGTCTATCATTATTTATTTTTTTTATTCTAACATATGAAATAATAATCTCTTTCTGTAGACAATCTATTTTCATTATTACTTTTATCGTATAGATTTTGCTGTAAATTGTATTATTTTAAATCATTTAACACTTCTGTAATTGCACTTAGGACTTTCCTTGATGGATTTTCTTAAAATTTATTATCAAAATAATACTATATTGTTCTAAATCTATATTCCACAATCATATTTAACACTCTTGTCTTCCAACTCATGCACATTATTTAATCATCGAAATATGTATATTCACATTCACCATGTGTGTATGTTTTTATGCTGCCGTCCTAAATACTTCATAATGTTGACATGCAATCTCAACTGTATCCTGTATCTCTTCTTATTTTCTTTATTAAAAAAAATTGTTGATTTGAATAAAAAGGGCTTATCCAAATTTCTTAATAAACATTTTAAAAAATAATTGTTGCAGTTGTTTTATTTTTAGTTTCACATAAACTGAAGAAAAAACTTAAATAAAAGTTCTCATCGTAATTAAAAAACAATAGAACTGAATACAAAAAGCAAAAAATTTAAATGCTATGTTATGATAAACAACTTTTTTGAAAGATGTCACTTTTACATTAAACTGTTTCTTAATATTGTTTTTGAATAGATACTTTACCAGCTTCCTGAAATTCAACTGGATGGCAACAGAATTCATATGAATACCATATTGCCTATGTGATAATTGTAGTGTCTTCGGCCAAACAATTTGAAAACCATTTTTACATTAATGTTATGTTAATTGATCATAACTTCATTTCGAAATATTAATCTCAAAATGCTTCACAGTCGTGATTGATTAATTTGCATGAATACTTTACTTGTTGATCAGATACAGTCTTTCATAACTTTGAAAAGGCATTAGTATTGATAAAATAAGTATAAGACAAGATTAATCCAGATTAATCGAACAAAAAGATATTGTATAAAACCAGAGATTTTGACTTGTGGATTACTTAAGCTTTGAACTTCTGGTTATGTCCAACTGATAAAATCTGGTTATGTCCAACTAATAAAACTCCATTTACCACTTAAGAACACTATTGGTGCCTCTGTGAGGCAACTGATGAGTGATGCGACATGATCTTCTGGACTTGGTCTAGGGCTCTAGACCAAGGGGATAAGCAACAACAAGAACACTTAGCATATTTTCAGTTTTAATAGTTAAAAATATGGCTGAAAGAAATGTTATCCGATGTTTAACATACTTAAATCTTCAAACAGTTAGAAACTGAAGAGTAAAATTGGTTGTATAAAAATAAAACCTTTTTCGATTCAAATTTTTCTAAACGTTAACATTGACTAACATGGCTTACTCAGTCTATCATTCATCTCCAAATAACATGTCTGCAACTTGTTCCATAGTTCTAACAAATGGTAGCAGTATGTGTGTAACAAATATTCAGCCACTATTCTGTATTTGTATCTGTTTTTTATTATAAAGAACTTTTCTTTTCCTCCACACAAACGTGGGCACGTACCTGGAAATAATCCTTAACCTTACTGATGTTTTATCTCTGAGTGAGACAGTAGAGATAAGAAACGACAGTACATGAAGAAAAGCTGATCAATCATCAAAAAATATAATCGTCCTTCCTGTCCTCCGGGAAAAAGCTATCATCCCAATGCTTCACATCAAGCTGGGCTCATGAATAGATGTTTTTTGATACCTGTGCAATAAGTTTCTACAGTTGAGTTATCAGAAAGTGAAAGGAGGTATGTTCATATAGGACTTAAAGCAAGAAAGATAATTGCTGACACTCATTTCGGAGAATTAGTGAATGATAGTGAAAGAAATGCGTGAGGGACATTCGTTGTAGCCAGTTTTTTTGGAAATTATAAATCTGTTGACTATAATGTAAAAGTTTAGAAGAGTGCATCATTTCATACAAATTCCTATGTGTCAACAAGTTTGTATGTCTCTCAAGATTCATCGCTTTTGCCCAAATCATCACTCATCTCATGGACATCTCAGTTTTGGAGTAGTATCAGGGGCGATGTTGTGCAGCAATGATGACTGACCACTGTGAGAGACGTCAGCGTGGCATGACGCATGCTCAACGCAAACGCAAGTCTACGGCAGAAAAATTCCAACACACCTTAGATTAAGGAAACATTTGCAGCGTGTATGGATATTACATTTGTATTAATATCTTAAATTCGATAGTTCTATAGAGAATGCATGTCATGTGACTTAATCTAACTATTTCCTGTGTTACTTTTAAGTTCATGAATGTTCTGTTGTTACTTCGACTGCCTGCTTGGGAAACTAAGAGAATTTAAGGAAGATAGTGCATCCCCTGCTTATCAATGGTGCCATCTATGGCCAAGAATGCGATTTCAGCCACACACACGTCACAGGGCGGACCCATTCATTCATCCACAGATCGTAATTGTTGCCTGAACCAATCTCCATTTCAGTACCCCCAGGGGTATGGTATTGATTTGTTATGAACACTTGGAGGACTTTGTGACCCCGACAGATTTAGCATGCGCCAGTCGCCATATAATACATTGGGTTTCTTCGACCTGCGGGATTCGAACTACCGTCCCCAAGAACACAAGTCCTACGTTCTACCAACCAGGGTATACCGGCCCTATGAATACTCTAAGTACATGTAACAATAAAATGTTCTAGTGAAAGGAAAATATGTTTAAAAGAATATATTTAAAAAAAGGGGGGCTTGGGAGTGATAAGGACAACATATTTTGAATTAGCATGTCAATTGTCTAAAAGAATGCGTTGAATTCCAAGATTATAACACTTATCTTATTCAACATAAATAATCTATCTATCTTTATTTTCTATCAAGAATGTTATTCTTATCATTGGCATTGACAGTTTCGTTATCACAAGTACGAAAATAGAGATAGGGATATGTTAAAATCTATTTATGAAGAGGCTTGTTATTTTCGGTAAAATGTTTGAATTTACTTTTTAATGTTCTTAGCTAATTTTTGATGATAGGATACATTCACTGTATCTTTAAAAAAAAGTGGAAAATAAAAGTTAAAAAAAATGGATTATCGCGAATAACTTTTCATCTAATCGTCGGAACTTCACGTTCTAGGACACAAATCTTCGAGAGGATGACTCAAATATGCTAATTATATTTTGCTGGCGAAGTTATGAAAGTTAAATTACGAAAAAGTTAAATTACGAAATTTCAATAAATATAGCCTTTTTGAGACGGATTCGAATTTTTGACCCTTAAAATATTCAATCAGTCGAAATCTAGTAAAAATGGTCCTAATGGCGTACAATAAAAAACGGACTACCCTGGATAACTTTTGATCTAATGATTGGATCTTCACGTTCTAGTACTCGATCGTAATTTTTCGAGGAGGTGACCTTAAATATTAAGTGACGGCGATATTTTAAGTTACGAAATCAGGCACAAAAACTTTTTTTTTCTAAATCAACGCATATTTTTTCGACAGATTCGGATTTCTGATCCCCAAATTATGGGGGTTAATCGCAATCTATGAAATATGATCCCTATAGTTTGGTTAGAAGAGCGGTATAAACTTTGTTTAATGTTTTATTTTTTTTGCGTGTTTCGCCTCATTTCGAGAACTTTTTAAATGAATTGAAAAATATTTACACATGATTATAAAAATCGTTTGTCCGACGATAATTCAAAGCAAAAAATAACTTTTACTAAATGTTTATTATTTTATTTAAATAATAGTCGAAAAATTTTTGAATTGTAAGGTACACAAATTTTATATCATTTTAAAGAATGTAATTTTACATGACAAAATATGAGCGAAATTAATCTAAGTGCCTGAGAAATTAAATTTTTAAAAAGTCGTATTAAAAAGAAATTAAAAGTTATTCAGAAAAGACCGTTCTTTTTTTTTACTCACTGTACATTTAAATGGCCACATTTTTTTAACCAATTAACCCAAACGAAAAATTTGATGGGGTTGATGCGACATAACGATAATCTATTGTTTTAAATTGTTCAAGAGAATGATTGAGATAAAAATCACCTTGTGTAAGATTTTATTGAGCATTATCCTGTTATCAAGTGAATAATTACTTAGTTTGAGAAGTATCTATCTGGAAACAATACAACGATAGGTACTTTACAAGAAAAAAATTTGTTGTAAAATTTATATTGTCACGCTTGAAAAATATGGGATATCACTTTATTACAGCCAAACCCTTTATTAGTTTCCATGAGTTCTCACCAAAACTCATTCATTAATAATAATTGTGATAAATAACAGTTTTGTCTTATTTCTTACGGAACAAAATTCGAGCAAAGTATAGTACGTGTTACAAATCTGTCATTTCAAAACTAACTAAGCCATACTTAACTAACACGTGCTTCACTTTTCATTTTCCGATTGTTTCAATAGTATTTGTGTATGTATGTATTAATTTTAAATTAAGTAAAATGGGAAACAACCATTTATGTTGCTTGCAGCAAAAATCAGAAACGCAAAATGCGAAAAAAATTCGGGCTCAATACACGGTAAGATGATGAAGATATAAAAGTTCATATTTTATCGTTTTATTTTAAATTATCTTTTGAGTTTTTGCTTTAAGAAAAAGTGCTATCAGTTGATGATAATAACATTGTTCGAAAAGAGGATGTTACAGTCATCAAGTAGTCACTAGGGTAAGAAGTGAAAGCGAAAGTTGGAAGCTGTTTACTACTAGAGTGATTTCGAATTTCAAAAGAAAATTTCTCAGTTTTATAAGTTAGCCATTTGAGATTTATCAATTATCTTTTGCCGTTAATACTTCAAATTCAATTGCGATGGCCCTCAATTGTTCCTCGGGTTCCACTCGCTGTGTTATTATTTAGAGTAAGACTCTATAGTATTTAATCACGTTTTTTTATTATATAAATATATCGAAATGGAAACTACAAATGGAGATTCAGAGGTTCCAATTTTATTAAATTCGTTTAGGCCTATACCACCTAGAATTCAACAAACATTTTTTGGTAAAGTAAGTGATGATATTTATACATTATAGGACTTCCTTTATAATTGTTATATGTTTAAATATATGTAAGAATGAAAATGGAAGAGGCAATGTTTTACTTGGCATTAAAAAAATCTTTTTTTTGCATTGCAATTACGTTTTTTAAATAAATAATTCCGAGAAACAGAAGTGTAAGATATTATGGGATTAAAAACTTCATTCGCTTAAAAATATATAAATAAGAAATAACAGTCGACAGGGCTAGTCTTGAAAATGGGCCCCTATTTTTCAGCGCTTGAAATATGTCGACTGTTATTTCCTATTTCCATATTTTTGAAGTGAATGAAGTTTTTAATCAAGTAATTACGTTTTGTGTTTACATAATTGACCCCCGGTGGCTGAGCGGTAGCGCTACGCGCTGTCACAGGTCCCTGGTTCCATCCTTGGGCCGGGCAAGGTTGACTCACCCTTTCATCCCTTCAGTTGGTCGATAAATAGAGTACCAAGCATGCTAGGGAGTCAAACACTGGGGGTTGAGCGTTGGGCTGACCACTCAACCGGAACATCGACTCTTGTACCTCAGAGCCCAAAGGTCAAGAAAACTGAGATGGTCGCAGAAGGCCTTGGCCCTCTATGGGCTGTCGCGCCACTGAGTTTAGTTTAGTTCACATAATTATACTCTCAATATTGAAATATAATTTTGAATAAAATAGTTTAGAATGATTTTTGAACAATAATTTTTAACATATGCCTTTAGTTTATTTTCAACAACTTGCCACAAATGTCTATAGCCGTCGGATTTCTACTTTTTTTTTTTTTTTTTTTTTTTTTTTTTTTTTTTTTTTTTTTTTTTTTTTGCAATATGTCGGCAAATGACAGCTATTGCCGCCTACTGTCTTAAAAAAAATCTTTTTAAGTGCATCTTTTAATTAAATTAATTCCTATTCCTCAATATCACATTCGTTGGAGAAATTGTATTTTAGAAACTAGTTAGCTTTACAATCTTAAAATCGTCGAATATGAATTAGGAATAGGTCACGCTGGCCCTGCACATTTTAATGAATGGAAAAAGAAACATCATTAGTACGAAGTCTACTAGTGCAATTATTTGCTAATTATTCACTAATACATCGGCAAAAAAAGATGTAATATTCCAGTTAACTGTTTTTTGGAAGAGAAAAAAAAATTGTGATGAGTAACACAGCCGTCGAAAGTTATCATCGAAAAACTGTGCGAAAATAGAATAATTTCACACTTTCAAACTACGCCTTGAGCTTAATTTTATATGGTAGTCATAAAACTGTTTATCGAAAGACTTCGTCGTATTATGAAATGATGCTTTTTGCGAAGAATATGCTATTTTTATAACTGGTGTGAGTTGTTTGCAACTGTTAATCATGAGTGTTAGACAGANTTACAATCTCGCCAATGAGGGCGTGGACAGAAGGAAAGTCTATATTTAAGGCTTGCTTCAAATAGAGAAGGTTTTCTTTTTTTTTTAAATTCAGACACACAAAAAATTATATATTTTTTGTAATTGTAAATTTAATTACTCAAATATTTAGTGAAAAATTTTAATGTTAAATGCGGCTGTGATAAATGCGCCCCACCCCCTGTCCCCGGTTCCTGCTGTTCGGTTAAGTTTAGCCTATCTAAAGCCAACACTATTTGAAAATGACGCAAAACTTCAATAAGGAAAAAAGCCATATTTTGTGAAAATGAAAAGCATTTGTGGTCTAATTTTTTAATTTTTAAAAACTTATTTCAATGCTGCTTATTTCAATGGGCTCGTAAAAATTTGCAAAATGAGAATAAGGTAGTGATTTTGATAATTTTCATCTAGGTGGGAAAGTGTCGCCCGATTTTTAAAAAGGTTTAATAAATTTTAAAAATATTTAAATTATTTATCTGTTTTAAGGCTCAAATAATTCTTCAAGGCAAAATTATATATATACAACAGTTTAAAATCATCGCATTGCATCAAATGAAAGGCACTTAAACTATGGCTTTCTTATTTTCCTTGGCGGCAGAGCTTCGAAAAACAGCGATAAACAATTGAAAACAAAATTATGTTTGATCATCACATTTAAAAGGTACAACACCGTGTTTATTAAAAAAAGTTACTGCCATCACCATTGTTTTAAAATATTTTCATCGCACGTGCCTCTCTCTCTCGTAAAGCAAAAACAACTGAATTGAAAAATATGGAATTTTGTACGCATAAAAAAAGTGCTAAAGGGACATCATAATATAGAAATGCTACAACATGGCCCAATGCTACAGCAATGGTACAATATGCATTTTTTCAGATAAGATACTTGATTAAAAAATTAAATCTATCTATGGCATTTTCCCTATTGATTAGCTAATTAATTTTTTGAATGACACAAGTATTTTTATATTTATTAAATACTAGACACTTTAATTATTAATTCGCTTCAAAAATAGCCTGGTCGGCAGGGCGCTGGGCCCATGTCCGAGAGTTCGTGGGTTCGAACCCCGCCGACCGAAGACTCCCCGTGCAGTAAATGGTGACTGATGCACGTTAAATCTGTCGAGTCGCAAAGTCCTCCATGTTCCCATAACAGATCAAAACTCTGGGGGTACTGGATTGCAGATTGATCGTTCTCTAATTCAGGTCAAAATTACGATCTGTGGATGAATGAATTGATGTATGAATGGGTCCGCCCTATAAACGGGTGTGGCAAAAGTAGAATTCTTGGCCATAGATGGCGCCACTGGAAAACAAGAACAATCTCACCCCTCTGCCTTAACAGGCATACGTTAACAACAACAATAAATATTTTCCCTTTTAACTGAGCTATCTGAAACTAATTATTAAAAAATGCATATATATATATATATATATATATATTCTGAGAATTAG
The DNA here is from genome assembly GCF_043381705.1 of Parasteatoda tepidariorum. NCBI lineage: Eukaryota > Metazoa > Arthropoda > Arachnida > Araneae > Theridiidae > Parasteatoda > Parasteatoda tepidariorum. The sequence continues at coordinate 72,487,024 of NC_092207.1, forward strand.
TCAGGTATTTTTCTTTTCATTGTGATTATAGATTCGAGCTTTTAATTCTTTTACAACTTTGGAATGGGTGTACCTGACAACATCTTTAATAGCTCTAACTGTTTCACTTGGAATAACAATCGAGAGATTGACTGTAATTAATGCAAATGAGAGCGATTTTACTTTCGCCGTTCTTTTGCTACTTACAACAGGTATTTTTTTTAAAATTATTCATGTAAATTTATTGTTCAAATTCATGCATTATTGTATTATTTATATATTCTATTTATTGATTGATTAAGTTCTTGAATTTTTATAAATTTAAATAATTTAGAATTGAATTAGATTTGTTTATGTAAAAACTTATGGCATAATTTAGATTACGTTTATATATACATTAGGATGTTCATCGTGGAATATCCAATCCCCCATTGATGACAATCCTATACCCATTAGGTCTGTTTTTTAAAGGCTCTGTAGTCGCATGAAATGATGCTTTTTTGCGAATAATATATTATTTTTATAATTGCTGTGACTGTTAGGTGAAGTTTAAGTTTAGCCCATTTTCAGCTTGCATCTTCTATGCTTATTCTTAAAATGGCGCAAAACTTCAATATGGAGAAAAGCCACAGTTTTTAGAAAATGAAAAACGTTTATGGTCTAATTTTTGATATTTAAAAACTCACTCCAATGCTGCATTATCTGGGCTCATAAAAATTTACAAACAATTAGAATAAAGCGTTGATTTTGATAAGTTTCATCTAGGAGGAAAAAGATCACCAAATTGGCGATTTTTTATAAAAAGTTTAATAATTTTTAAAATATTTTACTTATTTGTCATTTGTAACGGTCTAGATAATTCTTCAAGACAATGTGGCTTATATAATTTAAAATTATAGGTTTGTTTCAAGTGTAAGGTAATAGCTTTATTTATTTACTTATTTATTTTGTAGCGGAGGATCATCAAAAACCGTATTAATGAAAATACAGTCATTCTGTGTGCAACTATTTTATAGGCTTTTATTTTAGAAAATCAAGTTTATAATAAACTATTCATTATTGTTCGTCGATTATTTGTCTATTAATACAGTGAAGCCTAGCAGAAGCGACTACTCTCTGTTCCACAGTAGAATGTTCGTTAATGGAGGTTGATCGTTCTTGGGTTACCTCCATTGACTTCAAAATGCTATCGAAGGTACATGATTTTTTGCAAACGATTTTAATTTCAGTCAGCGTCATTTTCTTGGTGTGAAAATACCACTTGTGTCGCGTCAGGAAAACTGGATAGATGAATAAAACGTAGCGTCAAAAAATAATACCAAAACTAATAAAATTATGAGTAAAATAAAAACTACCAGCTATGAATGATGGAACTACACTCAAAACAATTGAAGGATATTGAGTTTGTGGGTTGATCTTGCATCTGGAGAATTGTTTGAATGATTGATACACTATCGACAGACGTAGTAGGCTATACGAGATAAAATGACTTTTGTTTGGCAGAAGGAAAAAAATGCGTTTTAAGGAGCATTTGGATACAAAAGGAAAAAAACACAATTTGTTCCTTAAAATTTCCTTAAAAGAAAATCGTTTTTAGTTGGGTGTATAGTTGTTGTATTAGGGCCGTGTACAAAAAGAATTGATAGAAAAGTAAATTTTTAGAAAAACGAAAAAAATGGTTCGTACCAACAACAAAAAAAAACGATGTGCCGCAATATCCCATTTAAGGCAATTGGTGAGGTACAACATTTTACAAAAACAATAACGGAAGACTTATTTTTCTACATACCTATTTTTCTTTCCTTGATCAAACAGGATCTAAAAAAGTTTTTGTAAATGAAGCAGTAATTTTAGGTCACAATTTTGTTAGAAAATTCAAATTAAGTGACACAATGTCACAATAGTTTCCCCAAACGGTCAGCAACATTGGACACCTTTGAGGCATCGAGTCAATGAGGTTATTAATGAGGGGCTGTGGTATTCTGCCCCACTCCTCCAGAAGTAATCTTTCCAGTTTTTGAAAAGTTTGTGGGGGTGGTATGCAACCAGCGATTTCCTTGCCTAGAATATCCCAAATATGCTCGAATGCGTTCATGTCCGGAGAGCACGCTGGCCAATCCATTTGTATGATTCCTTCCTCCAAAAGCAAATTCACCAAGTTAGCACCTGCAGTTGCCGTCTATTTAGTCTCAGGATCTCATCCCTGTATCATCGACCGGTCAGAGCTCCATTTCGAATGATATGGAGATCAGTGAGCCCATCAATTTAGATGCCAGCATAGACCATCATTCCCCCACCGTCAACTCTTACACTTTCGTGCACGAACTCGGGATTTTTTCTAGCTCCACGTTCCCTCCAGATGAAAAAAAAGCCTATTATCAGAATGAACAGAAAAACGTGACTCGTCAGAAAAAAGAATATTGCTCCTTTCATTTCCACTCCAGTTCACATGCTCTGTTGCCCACTCCCTGCGGGCACGACAGTCCCTTTCTGTTTACGGGACTCACACCATTGGTCGGTAAGCATTCAGATCTACATTGTAAATCTCATCGGACAGTTTGTGTCGAAACTGTGGTGCCAGTAGCCGAACGAAGGTGCTGTTGAAGAAGAGATTGAGCCGTTAGCGTTAAATAACGATCTTCATTAGGCGTTGTTGCACGTCTACGTCTTCACCGTGATCCCTTCTCTTACGTCAACTCCCTTGCCCTGAAACTCCAATGGCTTCTGCTACTTCGGGTTGTGTGTGACCCCCCTCTAACCGGCCAAGAACCCCCCAAGCTTCTGATTCGATTAAATGACTTCGTTAAGCCATTGCACTCATCAGGACAACGAGCTTACTGAATGTCGATCATTCTTTTGCGCTTTGTCTTACATTAAGTTGAAAGTCAAATCAAATTCGCTGCGCTAAAGCGTCGTCTTCGATGTCAAATTCAAAATTTGCATACTGCGAAGTTTGGAAGTAAGAAAAATTTGCATTTGTGACTCTCTCTTCTTCCATTTTGTGCAACAACAAAAGGTTGCTTATACCGTTATTTTATACAAGACTTACAATATCCTTTTAATTGTTTTGAGTAGTGTATTTTCTATAATAATGTTTTTTGTTTCCGTTAGTATTTAATTTTATACCATAAAAATTAGTTAGCTTTAAACAGGTTTGAGAAGCGTAGTCTTGTCTAAGATAACTTTTTTTTTCTAATTTAACTTTCAACTCCAAAAATAAATCATTGATAGCATCGTCTGACTACAACATAAGGTTATAGATCTCATTCAGAGATTGTTAAAAAGAGCTCTCTAAAATAAGAGACTCACATAAATATTTCGAATACATTTTAAACTACTGATTTTTTTTGTTAATATTTTTCGTTTTGATATTTTTTCGAGTTTTCCTATTTGACCCTTTTCGTATTTAGTGCAGAGGTTTGTCCGCTGGGAGAGGTTTCGATAGTCTCTCCTAAAGGTTTTCTTCAACAAAGTCTATGGAAAAAATTCCGTGCGTCCCAAAAGTGGTCGCAAATAGAGGAGGTCGTTATATAGAGGAGGTTGCTGTATAGAGGTGGTCTTCATTAAAGGTTTCACAATCAACTCATGTGAAAAATTATGTGTAAAGTATTACGTTTAAGGTATTTCACACAAAAACTTCTACACTTTTGGACTGTTTCTTAGTGTCTACATTATACGTGATAAATAAAAAAAAATTAAAGTACCCTTTTTTTAATTTAATTTTTTTATTTTTTTTCCTTTTTTTTAATTTTTTTTTTAATTCTTAAATTTTTTTTCAATTTTTTAATTTTTTTTAATTCTTTAATTTTTTTTTTCAATTTTTTAATTTTTTTAATTTTTATTTAATAATTTTTTTTATATAATTTTTTTTTACACAAAAACTTCTACACTTTTGGACTGTTTCGTAGTGTCTACATTATACGTGATAAATAAAAAAAATTAAAATACTCTTTTTTTTTCAACCTTTTAATTTTTTTTAAATTTTTTAAATTTTTTTTAATAGTTTTTTTTTATAATTTTTTTTTACACAAAAACTTCTTCACTTTTGGACTGTTTCATAGTGTCTACATTCTACGTGATAGATAAAAAAATAGAGTACCTTTTTTTTTAATTAAATTTTTTTTAAATTTTTTAATTTTTAAATTTTTTTCTAATACATTTTTTTTTTATAATTTTTTTTTACACAAAAACTTCTACATGTTTGGATTGTTTCATAGTGTCTACATTCTACGTGATAAAATTAAAAAAATTAAAGTACCCTTTTTTTTTAATTTTAAAGAAATCTAAGAAGACTAGGTATGTATACTTTGCATACTCTTATGATTGACTTTTTACGATTTTACCTTATCGCCATGAATTTTAAATTTGTAACACAAAATCGATTAAAGTATTAAAATTGTACATACTTTACTTTTTAATAAAAATGTATCCACTTTTTATCATGCCTACTTTTTACTAACAAAAAAAAATTTATTCTAAAAAAAAAGGATTTTTATGTTTTTGAATACTTGCAGTAAATTTGCAAATTAAATACAATTTTCACGCAGCATTGTATTAAGAAACTTAATTAGTTTTAACGTATAAAACGGAACAATCTAGTTTTTTTAAAATACATAAAAAAATAGTATTTTATTTTATAAGTGCTATTTTTCTAATAAAATATTCTTTGGGTTTTTTTTTTCTAGTCTTTTGTTACATGTATGTCATACATTCCATGTTTACTGAGAGATTTGACGAATTGATGGTATTTGTAGTTAGTAACATCACTGTTTTAATATACTGCATAGTAAATTATGTAACAGGAGACACAAATGCTATAAAACTAGTAAGTCTGTCTTAAGTTAAAACATATTTCTTTGATTGTATCACTAGCGATTACTGTAAATCCAACGAGGGGGCAATTTAAATGCTACGTAAGCACCTAATAAAAGAGAAGTCTTCCTCTTTTTTTCTTTTTTTTTTGTACTAATAAAGAAGAAGAGATTTAAGCAATGCTTTTATATAAGGCTCTAAAATTACCTTATTTTCATTCTTTTAAATACAAAAATAAAAATTTAAAAATGTAAAAAAAAGGGGGGAATTACATTTTGACAAATTATTAATCTTAAATAAATTTGTGGACGAAAAAAATAGGCATAAATTTTTTTCAGAGAGTTTCGGAGGGCAAGAGTTTTGACCGCCGAAAGAAAGCAAAACAAATTCTTAAATTCTTCTCAAAAATATATTACTCGAAAATTTTTTAAAAGGAATTAAAATGCGCATTTTTCTTTATGTGAAGTTACATTTTTATTTAAATTTAATCTTATAAGTGCTTTACAGCAACAAATGTCAAAGTTAAAACAAAAATTATGGATGAGGTGCTGCGACTCTCTTAGGTAAGCATGGAAAGGGATTATAATTTGCTCGTTTTCTATATCTAGTTGAGAGGGAGGGTGACTAAAAACGCCGAAATTATGCTTACGTAATATTTAAATGGCCCCTAGCTGTCCCCTCTAAACGTATTCTTCATGATACCTCGTTGACACTTAAAAATAATGTTCGAACTTGCTATTTTGTGGTCTCTAAAATAACGTACAGACGAAGATTATTTTTGACAACATCTGGTAAATTTTGACTCTTAGCCAAATCAATCGTATACTATACCTGCAATATTTTTAAAAAAATTAAAAATTTATTAAAGTTAGAAAATAAATTAACGAAAAGCTATAATCTCGCCATCAGCTCACGCGATTACATCCTCAAAAATAGTGCTTTCTAATATTGTATTAATGTAGCCAAAGCTAAAGATATGATTAAAATAGTGTGAGTAGCACCGAAAAAATTATGTTACTTCTAATCTATCGCCAGTAAGAATTAAAATATCGAATAAATGTAATTATATCCACGAATAAATTAATATCAAATCGGATGTAATAAATATTTCGGACATTCACCAAAGCGACTATGTGATTTTCAACATTCACCGGTGAAAGTCAACAACCACCGATTTCGGTCATTCACAGTAACATGCACATCATTTACATAATAACCTCATCAGGACGTTTATTTCATACTTTGCCTAAATAGCATCCGTCATTTGTGAAATATAAATCATCTCATACTTTGCCGGCTAGTTTCAGGGATAATATATAATGCCTAGGCATTATATATAATGCCGGATTTCATAATTTGCCGGTAACAGATACAAATGCCAGATGCGTAAATAGGTGCAAGTAAATAATCTACTTTTTATGCATAGCACGTCAAGAACTTCTAAATTAATTAGTCCTATCCACTTCGAATAGATTTCATTCGACTTAGTTATTCGTCTAGATAGCAATATTTAGGTTTATACCTTATCTTAAGTTTTAGCACTATAGCACTGTTTTAAAATCATTGTGAAGCTTGTTTTCTTTTCAGGCTATTTAACAATCATTGGTGTTTTCAGTCCATTCTTAATTGGTCTCGGAGTTTTTCTGTGCATTCGATATTTCCATTCCAATAACTTGGTATTTTATACAGTCGGTGCAACTGCATCATTACAAAAGTCCTGTCAAATTTATTACATCTGCAGCTCATTGTTGAAATTTGATATGCAACTACAAGTTAGTATGTACAGTGCTCAAGATATAGACGGACCACCCTTAATAACTTTTAATCTCATGATCGCATCTTCTAAGACTTAATGGCTCAAGGGGGTGACTTCAAATATGCTAATTAATAAATGCAGACGATATTTTAAATTGCGAAATCAGGCACAAAAGCGTACTTTCTTTGAATAAATATATCTTTTTTTTTCAACGGATTTGGATTTTTGACCCCCAAAATATAGGGGGTAGCCGCAATCTGGGAAATATGCTCATATGGTCCCCATAGTTTGATCAGGAATTAGTAAAGATTTATTATTTCATTTAATAATGGTAAAAAAGAAATTGAATTGTAAGGTATGCAATTTTTTACATCATTTTAAAGTATGTCATTTTGCATGGCAAAATACAAAATTTGAGCGAAATCGGTTAAATAGTTCCTCAGAAATCGAATTTTAAATATCTGACTTTTTTTAAATTCAATTTCTCAGGAACTGTTCAACCAATTTCGCTCAAATTTTGTATTTTGCCATGCAAAATTACATACTTTAAAATGATGAAGAAAAAAACTGCATAGCTGACATTTCAAAATTTTTCGGCCATTCTTAAGTAAAATAATAAACAATCATAAAATTTACTAAAAGTTATTTTTTACGTGGAATTATTTTTGGATAATGAATTTTATAATTGCGTGCAAAATTTTTTCAATTCGCTTAAAAAATTCTCGAGATATAAGAAAATACGCAAAAAGTAAAATTAACATTAAGGGGACCAAACTTTGGACCTCTCTCCTGACCAAACTATTGAGATTATATTTTCCAGATAATATATTTTACTCTCCCAATATTTTTTGGGGTCAGAAATTCGAATCCGTCGAGAAAAATGTGTATTCAGATAAAGTATGTTTTTGTGTCTGCTTTCGTATCTAAAAATATCGCCTGGAAGTTCTGGAACGTGAAGATCTGATCATTAGATCAAACGTTATTCAGGATGGTCCGTTTATTTATTTATTTTTTTGCACACTTTAACATTAAAATTATATGATGTTAGGTAGAATTTTTATCTCTATGCAAAATTAAACTTTTAAGGGGTTATTCAAATATTGCATTAGCATCTTAGGAAAAGGGTTCGAGCAATACTAATCACAAAAAATTCTTCGATTAAAATTGTAAAAAAAATACATTTTAAAAACATCTTACGTAGGCTATTAAGTTACGTAAGCAGTTTTCTCAAGAAAGTAAAAACAAAAAAAGAACTTAAGAAAAGAAGTCTTAAAATTTCTATACGAATATATGAAAACTGGCTGCTTTGTCGTTCCAAATTTATATTCTTAGAATAGAGATACCTTGCGGTCGGAATAACCTAGTTCGTAGGGCGTTGGGCCCATGTTCAAGAGGTTGTGAGTTCGATACCACCTGCCTGGTCGAAGGCTCTCTTGTGTCATTATGATGATGCAGGTTAAATCTGTCGGGTCTCAAAGTCCTCCATGTTCCTATAATAAATCATATCTTTAGGGGTAATGGATTGGAGATTGATCGTTCTCTGGTTCAGGTCAAAATTATGATCTGTGGATGAATAAATGGATGCATGAATGAATTCGCCCTATAAATGGGTTGAGAGGTATGTGTGTGGCAGAAGTCAATTTCTTGGCCATAGAAGGTGCCACTGGAAAACAAGAGGAAGCGCACCCCTCTTGCCTTAATGGCATACGACAACAAGAAATACCTCGACGGATTTCTCTAACAGAAAGAATTTTTTTCTCAAAAAGTAAAGAAATGATCTTTCGAAAACTTTCTTTATTTCGATACAAGATTTTTAGCATTTTGAGGACGCTAGTCGCTTTTACGCAGGCAAAAAGGGGGGTTGTGTATACTGATACAACATACATTTGCAGGCTTGTCTGCTCAGTTAAGGCTTATAAGCTTTTGTCATGTAGATGGGCTAATAGCACAATTCGGAAAAGTTGTTGTAGTTGTAGTTCATTCACGTCGCACTAGAGCTGCACAATGGGCTATTGGCGATGGTCTGGGAAGCATCCCTGAGGAAGATCTGAAGACATGTCAATACAATTTTGATCTTCTGCAGAAGGGATGGCACTCTCACTCCAGTAGCCGATGCTGTGCGTGTAGAACAGTTTAACGAGGACCAATGCGGCTCACCCTCGGTTCCTTTGCAGGTGATCAAAATGATCAGCCACCCACACATTGACCGCAGATAGTGATGATTAACTTCGGTGATCTACTAGGAACAGTGTCTTAGAGATCAGTCCCCGGCGGTACTATGGCGATGTACAACAAGAAATACTTTTAAAATATTTTTTTGATTTAATGATCGTATTCTTACGATGCAATGTAACAAAATCTTCAAAAAATATTACTTTCTTGGAATAAACATAAATATTTTCTTACGATTCTGATTTGCCTAAAGGTTTTGACTTTTGTTTATAATTGCATTAATTCTTCGAAATCTCCATAACACTATAAACTTAGATACAATTAGATAAATGGTAACAGAAAATAGTTTAGTCAAAAGATTATTTGCTAAACTTTATTCACCAACATAATAATAATCTCATCAAAAATTGCAATTTTTATTAATTTTCAATTATTTCTTAGTGTTTAACTTATTAATGACCGAATTATTCATTCTTGAATTATAATTTTGCTATTATGTTTATTATGTTCCTTTCTTGAAATTTTTAGCAGAGTTTTCTGTAAACAAATTTAAAATTGGAAAAAAATTATTACCATTAAAACGTGTTCACAACTATTTTCGTAACTCTTCCTCAAAAAGCTACAAAGTTCTTCGCACCAGAAAAATTTAAGAAATGTCACGGTTTAAGTGCTTTTAACTCGAAGAAAAGCTTCAATTTTAAACTACAACACCACCCTTAATATGTATTTTTTGTTTGAGGTCTTTTATTGTTTATTCTTATGTTTTATTTTCTGTAATGTTATTGCTTACTGTTGTTTACTGTAATTTTTATTTTTTATTTTCTTTGCTTATTTTCTGCATTTATGTATTATTGTTCTGCTTTGTTTTTTATTTTATTCGTTTACTTACTTTTTACCTTTTTTTAAGCTTAGTATGTTGGTTTTAGTCATGGGCAAGGCAGATGTGATATTGCTAGGAGAAACAACACAGACAATTATTCTCGCATCTGGAATACCTGTTACATTTCTTTTCATCCTTGTTGGTTTTTTAGGTGTAAGTAAATAGCGCAATTTTTTTAGAATTAATTTGCTTAAAATACCCAATATTTCAAGAGAAATATCTGTGTAGAAAATTTAATATTAAGGCGATTTCTGTGCATTAAAAACAGTACAATCATTTCATAAAAATAGTATTCTACATTACATTATTCAAAATGTAAAAATTCATTCATAATAAACCATTCACCGGCAGCTGTTATGTTACATGAACGAACCACTTGGTAGTTCCACATAGTCCTTAACCTGCACAAACACACTGTTTTGGCACTTTCTATCTTCAGCGTTGCTCTGAATTTTCGCCATTAAATTTAAGATTTCTACTTTGGAAAAAACTTGTAATTTGTCACTACCCCCGAGGTAGGGTAGCCACCTCAAATTGCTCCGATTATGACATGATATCGGGAAAAAAAACTTTCTAGTTTTTCTTTTATACCTGTTAACCTGTTAAGGAACATATGGTCCAATTTGACTAATTTGAGACTTAATATCCTGTCTTAACGTGTTACGAATTTACCATCATTTGTCAATTAGGCTAATTACCCCGACCATTACAAATATCGGTATGAAACTGTTTTTTTTTTTTTTTTTTTTTTTTTTTTTTTTTTTTTTTTTTTTTTTTTTTNTGTCTTATACAAACACATCTTTCTAACATCAAGGGAGGTGAGAAATTTAATGATGATTGCGTGAGTTGGATGTCGCGTCGGTTTGTCATAAGCGAAACTTTGTCGTGGGCACAAATCGTCTAGGCAACAATTCGTTGCAAGCATGATTTGTCTCGTCATGGGTACAATTCGTCGTGCTTGTGACGAATTGTGCCCACGACCGATTCTCGTTACCACGAGTTGTGCCTGCGATGAATTTGCGATAGACCTGAAAATAACCACTCGCCACGTGGAGAGTCAACAAAAGAAAGTGGCGACTTAAATTCATTAAATAACCGGTCACTTTTTCTTTGCAGACTTCTGACACATATTTGTGTTGTAGAATGTAAAATTTCAAAACTATCGTTCAACAAAAACACATTCTTAAACCCCGAGTAAATCGGAGCATAATTTTTAATTTATTTTCACAGTGGTTATTTTCACATTAAAGAAAATCCTATTTTTACTAAGAATTTTTATCTTAATACTAGGAGGCTGACCTCCTGTTCGCTGCCGCTCATCAATCCCGATTATTGCTTCGCAATATATGTTGTTTCATGTCAGAAAACAGTTTTTCGACTAAAGTTAAAATAATTCATTTAACATGTATGTACTAAAAGGATTCTGTTTGCTTACGCTTGTGCCTCCACTTTCCACGCCCAAATATTATTTTCTGTTAGTATTATAAATATTTAGATCTATTGGTGAACAGAAGTCATTTTTCTAAGTAATCATTTTTTAAAATAACATTTATATTGTTTAACATTATATTGTTCAAGCAAATTTTATGTGTTTACAACCGTAATTTAATATTTTTGCTAACCAAACGGGCGGATATATTAAATACTATTTTTGCTTGCATCTCTTTGTGCATGAAGCTGCTTAAGTTCTAAATAATTTAGCAGATCTCCTTAACTGTAATTTATAATTGTATATTAATGCTATTTGCCCAAAAGTAATAATTGTGAAACGGTTAATAAGATTAGATCACCTTTTTAAATAACTTTATCTTAAAAAGTAATGCAGAATTGCATTCAGTAATAAAAAATAAAAAAAGCAATAATTCCTTTAATTTTATACTTTTGGATAAAAAGCGTAATAATAGCAATACAGGAAAATAACTTTAAATTAGGGATACAAAAATATTTGTAGAAAAACAGTACATTTTTTAATTTTATGCTGATGACAACCAAAACAATATGGAAATCAATGGAGAAAAACTGGATCCTACCAAGCGATTTTCCAGCAACTAAAAATGCACGGGCAACAATAGAGAACTGCGACGCCATCATTAGATTTTTATATCTAACTATATATTAATATACTAATTCTGTATTACTATACTAATGTGAATTGCGGTTAAAGACATTTGTTCAATGATTTAGAACTTAACTTTTAGCTTCATGCACAAAGTGATGAGTGCAAATATTGTATTATATATCCGTCCGTTTAGTAAACAAAAATATTAAATTACAGTTGTGAACGCACCAAATTTTTTACAACTACATATATTTTATATATGTAGTTAAATTTCAAAAAATGATTTATTTCCACTAATAGATCTCAACAGTATCAGAAGAGAAATCTTTGGATTCATAAGGTAAAATTCATAAGGTAAAAGGAATTCATAAGGTAAAAGGATATTGGTGACACAAGTGTTATTTTTAGTTCATATATGTTTAATTGAATAATTTCAACTGTTTTGGGCCAAGAAACAACAATTATTGCTAAGCTATCATGGGGGTTGGTGAGCGGCAGCGAACAGGGGGCTTAGCCCACTATTACAGTAAGAAATGCGTGTGTCGTGTTTTTAAATTATCAATCAATTTTTAAATTATCAATCAATCAATTTTTAAATTATTAATCAATTTTAAAATTATTAATCAATCGAATTTTTAAATTATCAATTAATTATAAAATTATCAATCAATCAATTTTTAAATTATCAAACATTAAAACAAATTAGTGTTAAAGTTATATTTCTTAATTGCTATTCCGAATATCTGAATTCGGAAAAATTTAAATTTATTAAATTGAATTTGCATGTTTTTTTTCTTTCTTTCTTTTCTATAGTTACGATATGAGAATAAATCTTTGATGATTCTATTTTACATCTTGGCCCTTGCTGAACCAACTTATATCACATACAAATTCATTTATGTAAGTATAAGCATAAGTAGTTTTTGTTTTTTTAATTTCAAATACAAGAATTTAAATTTTTAGCATGCGTATAAGATAATAACAGACAAATACGATTAACATGTTTATAAGATCGCATTATGTGGTATGAACAAATTTCCAATTAAATTCTCTGAAATTTGAATCTAACTTAAATTTTACCAATTAGCAACTTTATTTAATCTCCATATTTTAATTTACTTTAGAGTTATTTAAATACGTGAATGAGTCTTTTGTTTTTAACTAAGCTTTCGAATTTTACTTTACTCACAATCTTTATCTAACACTGTAGAATAATTATTCAACAAAAATGTGTTTTAATATGCCTTATTTTATTCTGAATTTTAAAAAAATCATTTTTCATAAGCTGCTATTTATAAAATTATTTTCGAATTAACTAGCGCTCTTTTTTTATTTAAAAAAATATTTACTTTGAATTCAATAAGACTTTTTGAATAAGATATTGTATGACACTTTTTTGACTAAAATATAATATATTGGAGAAAGAAAAATGTTACGTTGAATAAGATACCTTTTGGATAAAAAATTATTCCATAACAAAAAGATGTATTGAATTAGACCAAAAACAATTAATAAACTAAAAAATTGAAGTTTTAAAAATTGCGTTTTAAGCTGATTGAAAAAAAAAGGAATTATTATTTCAGACTTAAAACAAAAAACTTAGAGTGCATCACTAACTATCAATAAACTTCTATCACCTCTAAAAATTCTTCCACATTTCTTATTTTAAATGTTAAAAATGAGTAAATAAAATTATTTCGCTAATTTTCATGAACTTTAAAAACGAAGTTAAAAAATTATTTACTTCATTTTTCTATTCTAGTATCATTTTATTAAAATAAGCGTATAATATTACATTAAAAAGTGTGTAATATTTACCTCAACGTCTACAGGCAACAAAGATACGTATCAGCTATTTTCTATTAAAACATGTTGAAATTTCACATACTTCATTAAGAAGTAATGATTTATTTATTTATTTGTTAGTATCAATTTTTCTTTTCTATTATAAATTCTGTATTTTTCCTATTATAGATTGTAACAACACACTCAAATATTGATGCAATTTATAACAGTACTTTTGTATGTGGTTCTTTTGCGTTGATCATATGGATGTTACTGATATTTTCAACATCGTATTTTGCAATTTACCATTTTGGTAAAGGATTGAAAGAGAGAAGTAAGTAAAATGACTTTCGAAAAACTACATAGGTTTTTTGGAAATTAAAAAGAAAAATCTAATTATTGTCAACAAATTGATGTTATCAAATTTAAAAAGGATTCAAATATTATTTCTTTTTAATCAAAGCCATTTCTATAAAAACTTGTTAAGCTCTTTTATTCACCAAAAAACTTTTAGCCATAGAAATCAACGAAAAGCGATGGTTTTTTTTTCTTCCGAATATATCTAATGAGAAATGTTTTTTCTCCCTTTCTCATTGATAAAGCAGTTTTTTTTTTTTTTCAAAAACTATTTTCAATTATCTACAGTGCCCACTAAATTCTAGAATCACCAATCACCCTTTTAATTCATGGACGGTTTCAGCTATAAAAGTGGTGTCTAGGTGTTGTAAAATGGTATTATGTTTCCAATAAATTATTATACGATGCATTTTTTTATATAGAATGTTTAGAAGACCTTGTGATAACTAGACTGATACTACTCGAAAGTTTAGAGGGTGGATCAAAACTTTAAGGGGCACTCTACAATATATATGAAGAAAATTAGCTTACAAACTAACATTAATTACATAAATACACTCTTTTATATGTGTATGCACTATAAATACAAACGTCGTTAAACCATTTTATATACATTCTCATTCGACAAAAAAAGAAAAAAAAAAAGGGGGGGAAAAAAAAACAGGATATAATCGTTAGTAAATAAAGATCTCGATATCTTTGAGGGCCATTAGTATAAAATTAATAAAAGTTACAGCGGTATTTACTAGCGATATTTATTTATCACCATTTCTTATACTTTCAGTTAATATAAAAATTTTGATCATGATTCGAAATTAGTGACTTAAAACCGAAAGTGCTGTTCATTTATTGCTGTTTCTAATACTACTTGTCAATAACAGCAAGCATGCTTGGTGAAACCAAGCGAATTTAAAGCAGAGGATGCGTTTTTTGTCTTTCAGTGGCGCCATCTAGAGCCAAGAATACGTCTCTAACCACACACACGCACGCCACATCCCGTTTTTATAGGGTGAACCCATTCATACATCCACGGATCGTAATTTTGACCTGAACCAGAGAACGATAAATCTCCAATTCAGTACTCTCAGAGATATTGAAGTGTTATGGGAACTCGGAGGACTTAGTTACCCAACAGATTTAATATGCACCAGCCACCATTTACTACACGGCAGGTGGGATCGAACTCACAACGTCTTGGACACGGGTCCAACGTTCTACCAACCAGGCTATCGCGACCCTCACGTAGTTCATTTACTTTATTATATTGCGTGATATTACCTTATTATGGAACATTTTATGATAAATATAATTACTCATAGTTTTACACATATTAAAAGGGGATTAAATTATAATTACTTTCATAATAAATTTTATTTAAAACTGTGTTCAGTAAACATATTAAAATAATTAATGTATAGGGATATCTAATGATGGTGTCGTAGTTTTCCATTGTTGTCAGTACATTTTTACTGGCCGAAAAACCACATTGTAGGATTCAGTTTTCCCGTAAAATATTTTTGTAAGCTAAATTTAAAAGTTATATATTTTTTTTTCTTATTTTATTCTGCTATTATTACGCTGTTGATTTTGATTGTTGCTTAAATTCAGAATTTAAAAGAGTTATTTCTTTATTACATTCTAAGATAAATTTATTATTTGAATCGGTGTCTCAACTTATTAACCGTTTTACAATTATTATTTTATCGCATAAGTTATATTAATATGTTATTAATAAATTATCATTAAAAGATCAGAACTTAATGATCAGCTTCATGCAGAAAGTGATTTAGTGCAAACTGTATTTAATGCATCTGACAGGATCATAATAGATTCAAAAAGGAAATACAATGATACGAGATCTTTTAAAATATTTACTAATCAAATTTATCTCATAATAAACATTAAAATTTAAAAAAATGAATGCTGAACATGGAAAGCGGCAAAGAACAGGAGGCTTGGTCCTCTAGTACCAAAGAAAAAAAAAGAAGAAGAAAACAGCACATAAAAGTGTAAAGCAAATTATTAATAATAAACATTTTACACTACTGCAAAATAATCTTTTTGGTGAAAAATATTTAACGAAGTTTTACTGTAGATCAAAATTGGATAAAAAAAATAATAAATAAATAAAAGTTACTGTTATGGTAAACCGATCAAAATTTTCAGGTTGAAATATTTAAAATCGAAAACTAAATATATGAGAAGTAATATTCGTTAATACCATAAAAAAATTTGGGATATTTTAATTAAAAATAATTTAATACATATATATGATCAAAATATATATATTAACTGAATATTATGATACTAACGAATATTAATATATGTTTAAGAATATTATAATATTTACTAAATATTAAATATATATATATGATCAGAAATTTTCTAAAAAAATATTTGGAACCCCCTCCTCCAAATATTAGCACCCAGCTACGTGCTTGGTGCATTAATTTTTTTTCAATAATTTAACATAAAAGCTAATACAATTATTTTTCTTTACTTAGTGTTTGAAGACAATGGAGGCTCACAAAGTTTTACTACAAGAAATAGTGAAGCAACTTACTTACTGTCTCCTTCTCTAACAGGGATACAATCTACATAGGATCTAAGATCTTTCCACTTCTACATCTCTTACAACAATAAAATCCCTCTGATTTGAACTAATCATTGATTCATATTATTGAAAGGAAAAGGATGATACGAAGTAATTGAGATGCCCAGAAAGTTAGTGATTGTTTTCGGTGACAAATGGGTAGGTTTGAAAATATCAGAATGTTTGAAAGCATATGACATGTTTACAAAATTATGAAAGACGAATTTTATTTAGTATTACTGCTGTTAAAGGAATTAAAGATGCTATTGGACATGAATCTGAAAATGTCATGTTTCTTTAGGAAAAAGCATGGTTTATTCTCTTCTCTTCAAAAAAAAAAAATCCTATCCACTATATTTATCAAACTTTTGCACATTACAATTCTTTGGACGATTTAAAAACTCACCTAGAATAGCTTTTTTGCCAAAAATGCTGGGAGGTTCTGAAAGATTTCTAAAGTTGGCCTCTAAAATCAGGTATCAGTAGGGCAGATTTGTTGGCAACTGTTTCAAGGGATTATAGTAGGTGGGTCAACGTTGCTCTCACAGTGAGGACAGATAATGAAAGAACATCCATGCCATGTCCGGGATTCGAATCCAGGACCTTACTAGCGCGAGGTCAGTTCCCTGACCATTATACAAACTGGTAGGCAGTTACCGAAAATAGGTTACATAATTATATCAACATTAAAGTGTATGTAGTTTCTTTCAAAATGGAAATGGACTTGAATAGAAAAAGACATTTTAAGGACAAATTATATTGACAATTAAATCAAAAAAATTGTGTACTTAAGTTTTAAATACTCTAAACGGAATGTATAATATAGGGTGATATCATGTTATATATTGAGTGATTATTTTTCTCACTATATTCCAATGTACATTTACATGATTTTGATGTCGATGAAGAAATGTTTCTTACCACAAGCAAGAATTTGATCTTTTTCAAATAAGCATAACAGTGCTAACTTTGTATTCTTTTAATCTGATCCAATTTTTTGATTAATCCCTATAGTCATAGGAATTGTTAACTTAACATGTAATAAAAAGCTTAGTGGTTGAGAGTTCTAAGAGATCATTTTTTTTTATCATACATACAAAAATATTTGAAAATAATTCAATTTCTCGAGAATTATTTTATTTGCCTATGCAACATTAATTTATTTTGTTATAAATTTCTAATCAAACAATAGATGTAAGTACAAATTACATAGCAATCTTGCGAGCTTTAGAAGGGGAGGAAATTTCCCTGTGCAATTGATGCCATAGCCAAATTTGCTTGGGACCCTATTTTTAAAAACTTCTTTTAAAAGCACCAGCAATTTAAGAAGCCATGAATGTGAACACTATGACACAGTTTACATATTAGGGATTTTTAAAGATTTAGTCACTAGTTGGCAGTTTGTGGACAAGGAAAATAAACAAAACAAGACATGATCTTTATTTCCATTTACAAAATATGGTTATTAGTTTCCAAAACGGATCTAAAAGTTCCTGAAAACTCAAGTATCTGGCAAAAACTTTAATAATCTCTTATTGGTGGGAAGTATGCAACAAGTATGAAATATACTATAAGTGAAATAGATTGTAGATTAATTATATACCACTCATATTTTGAGAATCAAGAATTATTCGTCAAAAAAAAGAAAAAAATGATTATTCTGAGAAAGTAGGATTTTGTATCTCATTTGATATTGTCTGCGCTTTAATTACATTATGGTTGGTAATTAGTATTTTCATGGTCAGGACCTTCAACCCTTAACAGAGAGTCCTGGTACATGAAACACTGTCAAAAATCTAATAAAATATCAAAATCTAATCAGCAAATATTTTAATTAAATATACAATTGTAAAAAAATTTGACTTCAAATCATTTTAGATTTTCTTTTTTTTAACTTACAAAGTAATTTTTAGCATTTTGTTTTTTCTTATTTCACTTTGTTTTTAAATTTTAAAGATGTTTAAATAAAATGAAATGTTTCTAGTTTTTTCAGAACATTTAACATTACTGCAAAATTCTGACAAATATAATGTGTAAAATTTATTACGGGTACATAAACTAAATAAATGTTCGAGTTAAACATGCAATTAGAAAAGTTTAAAATATGTTATGAAAAAGAAAAATTGTACTAAATGAAATAGAATCATAAAAATGATCGTATAATACAAATAATTACAAACATTTTATTTTTTTAATATACAAATTTAGATTATATTACAACAGGTCAGAAAAAAATATACAAAGACATATTTTGATTATATAACAAAAAATGACAGTAAAATAGTTCTACATATTTTCAGACTTTTTGTTTCCATTCTAACAATTTATACTTTGAGAACAATATTGTAATTCATACCAATATTCCGTTTCAAAATCCAAATAAACTATTAAAAAAATAGCTTTTTTTTTTTTGGTTTTACATTTAATTCTGCAAAAATCATATATTCAATTTCAAAATACAAATAAATTTATAATATAAATATGTATGTTTTTTAACATACAAACATTTGACTTTCAAAGTTAATACACTTAACATAATTTTATTTTGCCCCAAAATGTAAATAGAATGTAATCTGAACATCAGAAATCAACAAAGTTACAATATTTTATGCTTCTCAAATTAAAAGCAATAAATGGAAAGGCGTACAGCATTTTCTAAAAAGTCTTATTTTTGTGACAAAAAGTTAAGATTGTGGTACGAATTTTGCGTTTGTATTTTTTTAAAAACAATACTTTGGTAAATATGAATATTTTAATTCAAAAGGTAAGTAAACTTACTAGCATCTATAATACAAATAAAACAACAGAAAATCCAAAAGATTGCAAAAAAATAAGGATGTTATATATAGAGAGCATGGAACTGCTTCATAGTAAGCCTTTTTCTACATTGGGGGCATTGCTTGCAATTTTTTATAGCTAGTTTTATACAATCGGAACAAAATATGTGTCCACAATTAGTGCTGACTAAACTCCTGCCACTTGCTTCAATCTGTAAAAAAAGGTAAGTCGCATAACTATTGCAATAAAACATAGACATCAGACACTTAAATGCTATCAAGGGTNAGATTTATCAAAACAGAAATCAGAAATACAATCATTTTACAGTTTTAATTAATGATAATGCTTAAAAATAAAAGAAATAGGGAAGTATAAAATAGAAAACAAGGCTTACAAAAATGTTACCAATCAAAAAACCACTTAGATTTTTCAATTAAGGTCAGTGAAAGCCAAATGAACCCAATAAAAAAAAACCTACTAATCCTGAAAAAATTTTATTTCAGAGGAAGAGAGAAAATTTACAGTACAAAGCTCAATTTAACTTTAAAGAAAAACCATCGAGTTTTCATTTTTATTTGACATCGTTCTCTAGGAATAATTTTTTAAAAAAATTTATTACTTTTTTTAAATAAATAAAAGATTGAAATTGCACAAGACTTCTATAAATTTTTTTTAGTTATCTTTTGTCCATATGTAAATTAAAAAAATGCTGATCTAAATTAACTAAACTTTGATGTTTAATTTACACAAAATTAAAGTTGTTGAAAAAATTGGTCTTCTACACCTTTGTCTAAATTGGTTAATTTTAATTTACCTGTAAAGTGTTTAAAAAAAAATCTTTTGACCATTATTTTCATGAAGTATATAACGTTCATGAAAAAAATCATTTTTTATAACACTATATTGTTCAGGTGCTCCATGTAACTCAAAACAAGCAATAAATTAACAGCACTTTGTAAGTCCAGGACTATAAGCATGAGTAATAATCAATTAATCACTACTAAGTTGAATATAGAGGGATGATATACTTCTTTTTAATGCTTTGGTCTATTTCTTCACTATAATTATGAATATTACATTTTCCGTAATTTTGTTATTACTTATGCCACTTGCCAATGCTAGCAAGTCTGCTTGAAATCAAGCAAATTTTTAAGGCAGAAGGGTGTGTTTCTTGTTTTTTCAGTAGCACCATTTATGTTCCGTAATTTTTGTTTAATGGATAAGTAATCTCTTAGTTCTTTGGATCAATGACATTTACTTAATTTTTACTTTCACCATATATACAAAAAAATTGACTAATTTTTTATGTAAGCAACAATTTTATCCAATGTTTGACACTGGTAAAGTTATGGTTAAACAATGACCTAAAAGAAGAAATAAAATAAAGTTAATAGATAATAATGAGTAATAATAGCTTCCTATATCAGATCAGCACTTTCATCAATGGTTCAGTAATCTCTGTCTTAAAGAACAGGTATTTCACTAAGGACCAAATAAAATTTAAATTTCTAATAAATGCCTTAGTAGGCAAGAATTAATAAAGAATTAGAATTAATTTGAATAAGAATTAATAGAATTAATTTAGCTAGAATTAATTTTTTTAATAGTCTTAAACTGTTTTTAATTTTATACAAAACATAACAGAAAATTTTTAAAAATATTAGAATTTTAAGAGAAATATAATACTATAAACCTAACATTTTTTTTAAACCTTTCTCTGCAGAGTAAAAAGAAAATTTATCATAACTGCAAATACAAAGTCTATCCAAAGTAAAAAGTCAATTTTTTTCTTTAAATTTAATATTTGGGAGCAAATTATTATCTTTGATTTGCTGTTAAAAATGAAAAATGATTTTAAATATATTAAATAATTAATCTAAACATAATATGATGAAATCATATGAAATGCTGTCTACTTTTTGCCTGTCTCTACTCAATTGGATAAGCAATCTTAAACATTTCCATAAGTTGTATTTTGACTTAACAAATGAATTACATTCTAATGTACACAGTTTTGAAAAGCATTAGAGAAACTGATTATTTAATTTAATTTCTGAAGTATAAAAATAAGACAGCTCAGGTTATTTAGAAACAAGGGGTATAACATAACCTACTAACAAGAAATTGAAATAGTTACCTCATCAGGACCATCAAAACAAACTCCACACTCTATCTTTCTTTTTTTCTTCTCCCTAAAAACACAATCTTGTTAGAACCAACTTTAAATGAGTAAATGAAGAAATTCATTTGTTTTTATCACTAATAAGAGTTACTGATTTGTGACAAGCACTATATAAATACAAAAGAATAATGTAAGCTTTTGAACTCAAATGTTTTTGAAATAAGTTTTGGAACTTAGACCCTTTTTACAAACTAAATATTCTCAGTGAATGAGGAAAAAATCAAGAAGATTTTTCTGTTTTGCTTATGGTAAAAAATTTTGGTAATGTTTTCTAATAATTTAGTACAATGTAATAATATGCAGGGTCATTAACAAAGAATGCTGTAAATTTTGAAATTATGCAAGTAAGTAAACTCACATAAACATATGCATTTTTACCCATTTCAATATGATTTAAAAAATGCAAAATAAATTGCTTGTTAGACAAACAGTTTCGCTTACGGCTATAATTTGATTTAATAGATGGTAGATGTCACTTCTATAATCCAACATTTCAGTAAACCAAAATAAGTTTAAAAGGAACCTATTTTTAATGGCTTTTTACAATATAAATAAATTCTCAACAATATTACTAAGTGTAGTCCTAAAATGCTGTTAACTCAGAGTTTGGATAATTGAGCAATTGCAATGGCACAGTGATTAAGTCACTAAGCTGATAATGTGAAAGACTAAACTTTTATTCTGATGGCAGCTTGGAGCCCTCAAATTGATAGGAACTATGTTGTATGGGAAGTAAAAGTGGCTTATGTGGGCAGTAAAGGTGGCCGACCACATCATTAGTATTTAAGTCGCTGGCCTAGAAACACTGCGGAGCCTTAATGTCAATGATCTCCTTGGCTGACGGCTGTGAAATTACGGTACTTTTCCATTATACCGGAGCAGGCGATAAAGCCGTCAATAATGATGCAACCTAAGTCAAACGGAATATCGCTTCTGGCAACCTTTTGCCTTCACATTTTCAACGCAAGTCGCTGCCATTTTTTCTCTCCATCAGTCACGTCTTCTTCTCAATATGAAAAATTAACGCAAAAAGCAATGAAAATTTGAGATTTATCAAAACAGAGAAAGAAGCAGTCAGATTCTTTCAAGAGAAAGGCATTTTAGCTGAAATCACAATTTGTGATAAGAATCATGAAATGTAATTGCATATCGAAGATAAAATTCAATGGCATTGCAACCTTTCATCTTGTCCGCTGTAAAAGAAGTATCCGTAAAGGCACATGGTTTCAGTTATCGAAATTGGGCTTTTTGAAGAGTTTATTTATTGTTGGAGCTAAGTTAAATGGTGTGAAAAGCAGTTGGAAATCAGACACGGAACAGTTGTAGACTGGAATAACTTCATGCATGAGGTTTGTGTGTATTCTTTACTTAAACGTGAACAACGGAAAATAGGAAAACCTGTCATGATCGTTAAGAGGATGAAAGCTTGTTTACGATTTCTAAAAAACAATGCGGGGCGGATTATACCACAACGATGGATATTCCGTGGAGTTTGCCGGAAAACATACAAATGTTTCCTTGTGGAGGTGCCAAACCAATCCTTGAACACTTTATTGAAGGCAATTAAGGAAAACATCGAAAAAGAAACTATAATATATTCTGATTCATGGAAATTATACTGACAAGTAAGCTAGAAGATGAAAGTTTCGAACATTTCAAAGTGAACCATAAGTACAACTTAGTGGATTCGGAAACTGGAACGCACAAGCAGAAAATAGAGTGATTGTGGGGTAATAAGAAATAAGAAACAAAGAGGAACGGCACTTCATCACCTCAAAAGTTATCTTGCGGAATTTATGTGGAGAAGGCAAACGGAGGACCCATTTGAAAATATTTTAAGCGATATTAAAATGTTTATGCCTATGAAGTAAAAGAAAATTGGACCATTTATTGAATGTTGTTTTTTTATGTGCATGCTGTGTGTTGTGTCCAATAAAGTCTGCTTCGTGTGATTTGTTCCAGCGACTGAGTGCCGTCGCCAAAAAGTCTGCTTGGCGAGATTTGTGCCGGTATAATGGAAAAGTACCAAAATTACTTTAGATAAATTAAGCAAAAAATTCTCAGATATTATCATTAGTTATGAATTTATAAGAGGCATGTACTGTATACATAACATTCAGAGATCATCCAGATATCATATAAGCAAATTTTTTATTTTTTTGGATAATAATATAAGCATATAAATTTATCTACACACCTTCGTCAAAACAAATAATTAAAAATTAAGCTAAGAATATGTTTATGTAAAATACTTTTTCCCAAAATGCAATTTTTTTTATTCAATAATAATTATTATTTTTGAAATTTAAAAGAAAGTATCTTATTTAAACTCAAGTTTTTTTATGAGCAAAAATAAGATAATATCTACCCACTCTTAGATGTTTATGCAATATTTGAATATCCACTTTAATTTTTTTTAACTTAAAAAATTAACTTACGCTGATTCAGAGGCTATTTGTTGCAATCTATTCAAAACATAATTTTGGCTTTCAGGCGGTGTAGCAACAGGAACATAGGTGTTTCCTTCAACAATTAAGACGGAATCATCTAATGAAAGGTCTGTGTATTCTGTTACACTACTAAAATATAATTGAAAACATATGAAAAATGAAAGTGGAAACTTTCTTTATTCTCACGTTTGAGATTAAATTTAAAATGTGGATACATAAATTAAAGAAATTTTAAAGAACTCACTTAGGGTATTCACTTTGATTTGATGGCCTTGGATTCTGAGATTTTCTGTGTTTTTTCTTAGCCTCTGTGTTTGGACTCATGTAATTTTCTAAAATTTGCACTTCTGACGGTGATGCTTTCTTTTCAAAAACTATACAAAAATCATCATCATCATTAGAATGGTTAATAGATGAAGATTCTATATCACCTGATGTAAAAGGAATAGTAACAGGTAGACTGGAAGAAGAAAGATTAGGAGGAATATCATTGTCCGGTTGAAGCTCTATCCATCCTTCATCTTCCTCTATACACTGAAATTTAGAATTACAGCTAAATAAGTAAACAATTGAAACAAATACTTTAATAAAATTTCTTTCAGTGAAAATTTTTTAATTTTTACAGCAGCTTAAAATCTAAATTATAAAAGTGGAAATTTTGAACAGACAAACTTCTGAACAGAAATGTCTAAAAAACAATAAAAAAAAGGTAATTTATATATATATAGACATAAAATTTGTATACTACAATAATAATAAAATAGGACAGGATTTTGAGGAATATGTATGTACTTCTAGTAATTTTACTTTTAAAATTTCATAGCTATTTTTTTTTTTTTATGAGAGTGACGGCACTGAAAATTATTGAAATGCTGAAAGCAATTTCTCTATAATTAAATCCAGTTATGCACCACTCAATTTCTAAAAAAAAAATTCTCTGACTTTTTCAGGTAAATTTAATTTCAATGAAAATCCAGACTATATTTTATCGACAATGTAATGTTAAATATTTGTTTTGGGATTTAAGATTTCTCAATGAATGGAGAAAAATAATAACCATTTTATTTATATTGCAATAAATGACAATCAAGAGACAGGGTTAGAAATATAAAATTTTTAGAAATGACAAATTATTTGTTTTATATATATATATATAAAAACGAATATGCACGCTTAAAATATGCTAATGAATTTAACATCTTCCATCCCAAATTATGCTTCTTACATATACAAATTTCAGTCACAATTATTTCAGATTATTTTAGTTAAAAAATAATTATTAATTATTTTAGAAAAAAAAAGAATTTTTTTTCTCATTTGGTCTAGAAAATATTAACTAAAAAAAATTATTATTATTTAAAAAAAAATATAGTTATATTGAAAATACTGAGATTAAGAGCAAAAAAAAAATTCTGAATAACTTTTGATCTAATGATCTTCATGTTCTAATACACAATCTTAATGGCTCGACAGGGTAACTTCAAATATGCTAATTAATAATTGTAGAATATATTGTAAGTTATGAAATCAGACATAAAAACATACTTTCTCTAAATAAACATATCCTTTTTTTTGTTGACAAATTCGGATTTCTGACCCCCAAAATATAGGAGTCAGCTGTCAATATAACCCCATAGTTTGGTCAGGAGAGCGATCTTAAGTTTGGACCCCACAATGATAATTTTATTTTTTGCATATTTCGCCAGATCTTGAGAACTTACTGAGCTATCGAAAATATTTTGCATACAATTACAAAACTCATTTATCTAAAGGTATCTCCCAGAAAGAAAGAAATTTTAGTGGATATTTATTATTTTATTTAATAATAGTCAAAATAATTTCGAATTATATGGTATAAAATTTTCTACACCATTTTAAAGTATCTAATTTAATATGGCAAAATACAAAATTTGATTGAAATTGGGTGAATACTTCCTGAGAAATCGAATATTGTATATTTAATCGAATATTATACAAAATTTACATATTTAAAATTCGATTTCTCAGGAACTATTCAACCAATTTTGATCAAATTTTGCCATGCAAAATTAGATACTTTAAAATGATGCAAAAAATCGTATACCTTATAATTCAAAATTTTTTGGAATTTTATTTAAATAAAACGATAAAAAATAAATCTTTACTAAAATTTATTTTTTGTATGAAATCATCTTTGGATAATTGAATTTAAAAGTTGCGTGCAGGAAATTTTTGAATTTGCTTAAAAAGTTCTCGAGATATGGTGAAATATGAGGAAATGAAAATTAACATTAAGGGGTCCAAATTTCGGACCGCTCTACTGACTAAACTATTAAGACCATATTTCCCAGATTGTGGATATCCCAATATTTTAGGGGTCAGGAATCTGAATTCATCGAAAAAGAGTAATGTTTTTTAAGAGAAAGTACATTTTTGTGTCTGATTTCGTAACTTTAACTATCATTTGCACTTATTTAGAATATTAAAAGTCAACCCCTCGAGCGATTGAGTCCTAGAAAGTGAAGATCCAATCATTAAATGAAAAAAATTTCAGGGTGGTCCCTTTTTTGATGCTCGGTACATTTTTAAATATTGATATTTTCTTATGATATATCAGAATATTAAAAATTAAGATATCCTTCAGCACTAGTCATTATGTATATGACTAGTCATTATGTCCTTCAGCACTAGTCACTAGTATATATTAAGGAAATGAAATTTTTTTTTCTTGAACTTGTTAAATTGTATAAGAAATTGGTGATTGTACAACATGCTGTTTATAACGCACGAATAACAATATTTATACCAATATATAACTGCAACTTTTTAGGCTTAGATGTCTATATGTAAATAAACAGTAAAAAACTAACACACGTCTAAATTTAATCAGCCTTGATTTTAATAATTAATTATGACAACAGTATTTGAGTGGTAGATGCTTACAATTATTGAGTCTTCTGTATTGACAACTTCAATCGATTCGGAAACACTGAAATTACTTTGATTGAGTGGTTCAACTTCAGCTAAAATGGAAGAAAAAACTTTAAGCATATATTACTGCTAACCAGATTTTTTTTCCCCCAATTCAAAATATCATTGATAATTTTCTTAATAATTTTTTGCTATTACACTTTGTAACATTGTCTATTTCTGTCACATGTTTTTCCTAATGTAACTTATTCATGTAATTTTTTTTCCAAATTTGTCTATTTTTCTCACTTGCATTTTAAATCAGATATGTTTTTGAATATTTTCACTTATAAAAAAAATTATTCTTTGAGGAACAAAACTTCTTTTTATCACTACTTATGTTGCAAGTAGATACATTTTCTTGACAAGTTATGTGTTGTTCTTCAAGCAAACATTTGTCTACATTAGGATTGTGTCATATATTCAGTCATTCATTGTCCTTGAATATATAACTAGTGATGCATTCTTCAAGCAAGCATTTGTCTACATCAGGATTTTGTCATATATTCAGTCATTCATAGTCTTTAAACATATGACAACTTTTATGATTCCAAAGTGACCTCTTAGATGTTTATGCAATATTTGAATATCCACTTTNTATTACTGCTAACCAGATTTTTTTTTCCCCAAATCAAAATATCATTGATTATGTTCTTAATAATTTTTTGTTATTACACTTTGTAACATTGTCTATTTCTGTCACATATTTTTCCTAATGTAACTTATTCATGTAATTTTTTTTCCAAATTTGTCTATTTTTCTCACTTGCATTTTAAATTATATATGTTTTTGAATATCTTTACTTATAAAAAAGTTATTCTTTGAGAAACAAAACTTCTTTTTATCACTATACTTATGTTGCAAGTAGATACATTTTCTTGACAAGTTATGTGTTATTCTTCAAGCAAACATTTGTCTACATTAGGATTTTGTCATATATTCAGCCATTCATTGTCCTTGAATATATGACTAGTGATGCATTCTTCAAGCAAGCACTTGCCTACATCAGAATTCTGTCATATATTCAGTCATTCATAGTCTTTAAATGTATGACAACTTTCATGATTCAAAAGTGACAGGTGAAATGATACTAAAGAGTCAAAATGTGATGCATTGAGAGGACCACTTTTGTGATGCGAACTTAACACAAGTCTTTTCCAGAATTCTAATTTGTTTGAAAGTTATGGCAATTTTAAGTACTTCCTTTTTGCTTCATGTAACATTTTACCTAAAAATTATTGAAACTACAAAAGTAAGTAAATAAATGTACTAGGAATATAATGAAATAAAAATAATAATAATTAAGATTTAATTATTAGTTCAAAAATTATGAACTCTTAAAGTTGTATTTTGTCATATTCCATATAAATCAATCAACTGAAATGCAACAACTTGAAATTTGACATGCTGAAAGGGCCATTTTCAATTAAGAACTTAAATTTTTTGTTAAGAACTCTAACATGCTAAAAGGGCCCTTTTTACTAAACTTTAATTTGTTCAAAAGCTACTGCAATTTTAATTGCTTTATTCACAAATTTTTTTTCTTCACTTTTTTGCTTAAAAAAATTATTATTTATCCATTGTTGGTATGAAAAATATAATTCTCTTGAAATCCTCATTTAAAAAGTTTATGCTTGACTTAATATCAAAAGTAACAACAAAAAAAAAAGGAATAAAAGAAAAAAATATCTTATATATGTAGTGGAATGTAACAGTTAGGCGAATTGCATCATCTACTTCCTCGTTGAAAGGTGCCAGCCTCTCCAGAAGAGAAAGCTCCGGTATCCAAGGTGCCATTGAGTCCAGACGGGAAAGGTCCCGAATAAATTAATAACTCTTACTCTTTTCCATAGAACAATCTGATTTAGCATTCTTTTTTGATCCGGCAACCCTGCGTGTAGGCAGCTCTCACCGGTCATGATATCGCTGTTAAACTTATTTCCTTTTTTTTAATTAAATGCTAAGTTTCATTATTAAACTATTGTCTTTATTTCCTCCCTTACTCCACAAACTCCTACATATATAATGTAATAACTCTTATGAGAGAGTGATTAGGTGGTGCCAAATATATATCTTAATATTCATTTTGAAATTTTATAAAAATATGAAAAAAGATTCGAGAGAGACAAAAGCCATTGCAAATTTATAATGTTATAATGATCTAAACTTATTGTTTTATATAATTAACAATTTCCATCAATTTATCCTTATCATGTCACACAACCTGTATCTACAGTTTATTATTTTTTAAAACGGGGTATTGATTTATTTCTTTTTGAAGAATATATTAACAAAATATTTTTTCATAAAACTATATATTTCATAAACAAATGATAATTTTCAAAAATATTAAATTTTTATTTAAAAAAAATTATGAGAGGAGTAAACAGGGTGTGGAGCCTCCAAGTAATGCAAATATTCTTAACATCTAAAAATTAGAGAACAATAGAACTTTCCTGGGTCAAATAAAATGTAACAAACTCTTTTCTATAACTTAATCATACAAAATTAAACATAATACATTCTATATCAACTAAAAGTTCTATACCATGATTGTCAACCCAAAAATAGAAAAAATTCTTAGATTTTAAATTAATTGAAACCTTATTAACTAGATATTATTTGTTTAATTTTAACTGCATATTTTATATCATAGACAGGTTTAATCCACTAAAAAAGTCTGTAAAGAAACTAACACATACAATATGAATGGTAAGTAAATTAAATGGGCTAATAAAAAAAAAATTTTAAAAAAAAAGAGAAAGAGAAGGAATAACTTTACAACATAGCTAGAATAAATATTAAAATCTTTTAAAATGAAATTGCTTGAAAAACTAAACACATAAAATTAAAATACTAAAAGTAACATATAAAAGAAAAGAAATTTAAAGAAAGGTAAATAAAATTATTTAAAAAAGAATACAATATGAATATTTTTTTTTAAAAAAAAGTAAGCAACACATAAACTATTTTTTATCAATTTCCAACTTAAAAGTCATCGTTGCCTGAGCTATGATTTCAAACAACTGACTTTGTTTTAATAGAAAACAAACCCGAAACAAAAGAAATGAATCAAACTTGCTATGAGATATAAGATTTTATTAAATTATTTATTTTTACTTGATTCTAATATATTTCAAATGAGTATTTTTTGTTATAATTTATTTCTCTCTCTCTCTCTCTTTCAAATTAATATTTGGATAGAAATCATTGGTATGATATTCTTGATTTGTCTCTATTGTTTGACATGCGCAATTTTGTGGTTTCTTGGTTTTATTTTTTAAAGATAGCACTTATAGCGTAAAATTAACAACAATTAACACACAAATTTAAAAGTTCTACAATAAAATGGGTGGCTAAAACAAAGTACATAGGGCAGACATTCATTGCTTTCTTAAGCCATTAGTAAAACAGGTATCACTTATAATATTCTTAAAAGTATTATTTATTTTTTATTTTATTTTGAATGACATCGTTATTTACAGGTAAAATACATACAATATAATTCATATTTTATTAAATATGAACTAAATTTTTATGAATTTAGTAAGTTGTATAAGGGAAAACATAGCATAAATTGAAAAATAACTTATAATTGAAAAAGGTGCATACGACTTCTGATTTCAAATGAATCTTCAGGTAAACTGGAATTTATTACAGTGACATCCTCTTGATCTTCCTATAAAGAGTTGTTAAAAATTATTATAGTTAAAAGGAGATTAATTATCTGTGTATACTAATTGTAAGGCTTGGCCACTCTATTTTCAAAGGTTAAAGTATATTTAGACCAAACCTTTTCTTTGTATTATTTTCAGATAGGTACTTTACAAGTTTGGGATCTTTCTATTAAATAACTGATAAAACACAATAACATCTTATTGCTTACATGAGAATTGCGATGTTTTTCTTTAAAAAAATTTTCTTTATCAAAAATGTTTTTAAAAATGCTCTCCTGAACAATTTAAAAATGTGGCATATTACTATATTGTCCGAAGACCTTCAACTGGTATATATGGAACAAAGATGAAACTTCAAGTACTAATGAGCTTGTTTTCTTAATCTGATTTATAATTATGATATTTGAAGCAGTTTTTTTTCTGCATTACATAAATAATAAACTTAATCGTATATAACTCTATGCCCTAATGCTTATTCCATTAACTATTAAGCAAGGGAAGTATAATAGTTCTTGGTTTATTTGAAATATAAATGAGAGTGTAAAAATTATTATGTATAGTATTAATTTAAAGCGTTTTTACTATTTAAAGCAGACATGTATTTAGATTGAATTGAATTTTTTTTAAGGAAATTATTTTGTTTTCCATTAAAGAATTGCCACATGAAAGCAGAAACTTGCGTGATGAAAACTCATCTATATCTTTAAATATGCTAATTAAGTTATACCATTATGCTATTTATATACCTAATATTTTTTAATTGTATAATTGTCTGCTACATTGTTATTCTCCCTAATATTCTTCTCGTTAAAAAATTGAATTTAAGAGAAATTTTGCTTTCAGCATTAAAATTTACTATGTAGGGCCACAACCAAACAAGCAAATTATTTTTTAGCTATTTAATTTTAAAATATAGCATTAGATACAATAGCTAACACAGAAGCAAAAATAATATTCCTATCACACAACATTAACTAAGCCTAACCATAGATACCTACTTTACCCCACCTCATAAAACAACTCATAATAAATAGAATTTTGAAATTTATTCTTAAATTTCTATATAAATTTTTTTCTTTAGACATCTCTCTACTAGTTTGAACTAAAATGAATAGTTTTTGATAGTTTGTAATGATATTAGAAGTAGGTTCATCAACAGCTTAAATTAACACATTTTATAAGTTGATCATAAACAAATAGTTAGTTAATTTTTTTCATCAGTTTCTAATACTGAAATAAAAATGCTTGCCACAATCCCAGTAAATGCCTCTAAAAATATTAAATAAATTATCAACTTAGAAGAAGAAAATATATGTTTTTTAACAAAATACTCACTTTTCCCCCACCTGACTCTATCCAATAAAATTCCCCCCAATACCAAAAATAAAACTAGCCCCACGTTTTTGACATCAAAAACTCAACCTTGGGTTAAACTCAAAAATAAGTGTAACTTTGATAATTTTATTATCGTATAAAATTTGCAGAATGAATATGTAACATGTTCAAGGCTGCCTTTTTGAAGTCGTCCGAAGATCACTCAAGGTAAATATAAATGTAATACAATCATGAATTTAATGTATGAGAACAATACTTAACAAACATGATTTAAATTTATGGGATATTTCCGCATCATGACCTGTCGCGCCTACTACAATTGCCAAGGTGAGAAATAGATTTCAAACTTGCAAATTTTTTTAAAAATAACATGAAGATGTTTGGCTACACATTATACTTTTCAAGTTGGTCCTTTTCGATGATTTTTTTTTTTTTAGTTTCTTATGAGAAACTGCCCAGTAGTTGTCAATTAGTATAGTTGTATTGACAATTAGTTTAGTTGACCCTGAAGTTGTATTGGAGATTATTCTGCCACAGATCACAATACAGGAATTAGCCTTAAATTTAGATTAGGGGGATATTTCCGTATCATGATCTGTGGCAAAATAACCACTAAGTCTTGGCAACTTCCAGGCAGCAACCTGTTTGAAACTAAAAAAACATCACAGAAAGGGATCAACTCGAAAGGTATAACTCGTAGCTAAACCTGGGCAATCAACTACATTTTCTTTTTCAAAATTTGCAAGTTTAACATCTGTTTGGCGTCTGTACTTGCCAAGACAGATCACGTTACGGAAATATCTCCTAGATGAATGTGCAATTTTGTCGAATGGTGACCATAAAAATTATTCATGTTTTATGGCTGGACGAATAGTAGGAATTTAGAGTTCAGGTAAAACAAATACCGACCTAGTAAAGGTGGAAGGATAAACTGCTTTAAACATATATAATTAATAAAATATTTTTTCTGACATAAATTAGAAGCTTTGTATTTTATAATCGACTTATTTAAATTTTATTACGATTATTTAAGCCACACAAAAACAAACATTCCAAAAAAAGTATAATTAAAATTATCCTGTCGATGGAATTTTTAACAAATTTATAACACAGAACACTATTTTCCAAAATATATAGATATTATTTAGAAAATCACTTTATGCATTATTAGGTCGTCTGATTTAATCGAATTTCTAAAGATATTTCATGATATCTCGTTTTTGTTTTTACACTGTACTACATAAAAAAATTTTAAGCAACATTTACCATTATTTAATTGGGGTATAAGTTTTAAGAGCTCACTATTGAACACTAATTCGCAAATATTATGAAATAACCTGAGCGATTTCAACTTTAATCGGCAACTTTTATAAACAAAGAAAAACATTAATGACTTCGAAAGAAAATAAAACTCCGACAGGTTCCAATTCTTATTTTGGATGAACTGACTACAGTGGATAAATTCGAAAGACGCAAATCGCATTGGTTTTTACAGATTAACAGAACGAAAACTGAATAAACCGATTGCTACGATTTTCGTAGTGCAGTGACTGAGCATTGCCATTTGAGCAAATATAATTCCGGAATGAAAACTAAGTGTCCTCAAATTTGAGGACAGTTTCCATCTGGTTTCGAGACTAGAAAAATCTCATTTACGAAAGCCGGAAGAGAAGGAGTAATGAAGATGGCTGTTTACTTTCAATGTTATGATTGAGTATCGAGTGATTGAAGCTAATTTATGAGTATTTGAGGCTCATCATGATATTTATTATTATATGAGTCTCAAATTACTGCGTTAATGGTTAGATTAAAACCTGGATAGACCTTCTTCCCTTGGCCATGGGTGCCCAACAGGGTAAAGAAAATAGAGGAAGCAGCTCCTCTGTAGGAAGTGGGAGCCATGGAGGTAAACCTTCAAAACATAAATCAAAATCTAAAGATTCTAGGATATCCTCTGGAGCTGCAAACATATTTACAGAACACAATGGTACGTCATAGCCAATTACTAATGATTATTCTGTAATTGATACTCCTTGTAATTGGTAACTTACGTCAACCCTGTTATGTTTACCATTCATATTTTTATCAAATAAAATTCTAAATGAGTCGGGAACGTTATGGAATTAAACTCTACATTGTTATAACTAAGCATAAAGATTACCTAAATATTATAATGTACCTTAGCTATTAAAATTTTACTTGGTAAATTATAAAAGCCTTAAAAATTGCAGGATATATTATTTCTAATTGCTCTATAAAAAATTTTTATTGTTATGAATCTTATTGTTTAACAATGACATCTTTGGTGTTTGTTATATTTATTGTATTATTTTTTCCTGACTACTCTTTATTAATTTAAGAAAATTCATCTTTTTTTAAAGTTTTTTTCTCATTCCAAGTTGTGTTGACAATTCTGTCATATTTTCACAATATTAAACATTTTTTAATTGCATTAAAACATAATGTCTATAAAGTTATTAATTTATGGTATAGTAATAAGTAAATAGTTATAATCATATGAAGTAATTTATTGTAAAGTATTTGCATGCATGCATTACTTATTATATTAAGTAGTAAAATGAATTTAATATGTGTGATTGGATCTTGTTAATCAAATGAGAGCTTCTTTAAATTGATATGAGGCAAATAAAATGAATCCTTTTGAATATTTTGATAAAATCATAAATTAATGTAAAGTATGTCATTATTTACATACTTCGAAAAAAAATTCCTTAAGAAAAACAAGGTTCACATGAGTGCATTTTTCTAATTTTTAAACTTGGTAATGTTAATTAGTTTATTTAAAACATAAAATTTCTGATTGCAATATTAATACTAAGTAATGGCTTAAATTCCATATTGAGTATATCACATTACATTGAGGGCTTGTTGTTCTTTATTTTATGCTAAAAGCTATAAAAGTATGAAAAAACTATTCTTGTACTCATTTTGTGAGGGAGCCTCTTGGATTCTAGTGTATTGTTTATGCCTTTAGTGTTAATATTAAATTGATCTTGTATTAATTTTTTTTTTAAAGCATGCTAGGTAAAAGAAAATACATAAAAATAAGAATATGCAATGGATATAAAAAGTGAAATTAATTTATAGTGAAAAACTTATTTTTCAGCTGAAAAAAAAAAATTTTTTTTTTTGTACACTATAGATTTAGGTTGGCAAATTTTTAAAGTTTTGAAGTATAACAGATTTACTGATTTTAATTGCAGAACTATCTCTGACATATAGGCAACCTAAGATTTATAATTTTTTAATTATTTACACATTTTCTTCACCTTAAAATAACCTGCAATGATTTTGTTATTAACCTTAATTTGATAATGTATTTAGCTATAATATACAAACATATATATATACTAGGTCAATAAAATAAAAGTGCTTTTTGTGAGAAAAATGACTGAAAAAAGATCTGTTCGAAAATATAGAATTACAATTACAGTTNGTATAACAGATTTACTGATTTTAATTGCAGAACTATCTCTGACATATAGGCAACCTGAGATTTATAATTTTTTAATTATTTACACATTTTCAAGTGCTTTTTGTGAGAAAAATGACTGAAAAAAGATCTGTTCGAAAATATAGAATTGCAATTACAGTTGAGATATTCGTTTATGATTTGAAAGCCTGTAATCGCACTCTTTAATTTAAAACTAATAGTTAGTTTGTTATATGTATGTGTTTTCACATTTCTTAGTTAATATTTTCTTTATCATATTTTTTTTTAACTGTTTGATTGTACTAACTAACAGAAATTAAATTCCCTGGAGTCTATGAGGTGCTATAGTAAATTTTGTACTAAGGGCTTCCTTAAAATAGAGTGACCCCTGCCTAGTGATTAGCTTCCTGGTCAAAAGATTAATATTAATACTTGTGTTGTTCATTAATAGCAGTAATCAACATAATCTAAGAATGCCAAACGTATCAATTTATCCCACTTGAGGTTTGTTAACCCTTTTTTTTCTTGAGCATTTGGATATTTAGAAGCATGTAAAAAAAATACTGCGAATGACATTTATATAATTATCTAAATCTTGTCCTATATCTTCGTCTATGATATCCTTGGATTTTTTTTTATTACATTATTAGGTGTGTTTAAAAAGTATCTGACTTTTTATAAAGTCAACATTTACTGATGTACAATTACATTCACAAAATCCTAGTTCCCGTAACAAATCAATACCTCTGTGGGTACTGAATTAGAGATTGATCATTCTCTGGTGCAGGTCAAAACATCGATCTGTGGGTGAATGAATGGAGTAGGATCAAGGTTGGCAAGTTTCTGCCGAGGTGGTTAAAACCACTGGCAGAAACCCTTTTCTACACATTTGTGGCAGAAATTCAGAAAATGACATAAAAGTAAGTAGTGAGATTGGCATACAATGGATAATTCATAGAAATGAATCAGTTAATTGATCATGAATCAGTGAATCTAACCAATTATATCGCCTCTTACATGCAGCAAAGGTTAAAAGTGTTACTGTTATAATAATTGGATTGTTGTCATGCAAATTATGTCTTGAAAAGAAAAAAACTATTTGAAAATAGCTCTATTCAGTTACGTTAAGTTTTAAATGATAATAATTACTGAATTTCAGAGTTTCATGTAATAAACTAAAATCTAGTATTTATATTTATTATTACATTATTTTATTCTTTATTTTATATAAATATTTGTTATACTGCACTCTTTAAATTTAATCTAAACAAAATAATATATATTTACAAACAATGAATTAAAAAGTTTGTTACAGTTACAGGGAGTTAAATTTTTCAGTTTACTTAAGCAAAATGTCATCAAGCAATTACTAGAACTAATATAGACAGTGTGCGGGTGGGTGACCACTTGGATCAGTCTGCGTAGGGACCGAGGGTGTGCGGTATTGGTCCTCGTTAAACTGTGCTACCGTAAAGTGCTCGACTTCGCGCGCAGGTCGTCGGGCTACCGAAGCGGGGGTGCCATCCCCTCCGCAGAGGATCAAAATTGTGATGGCATGTCTTCGGATCATCCTCCGGGAAGTTTCCCAGACCGTCGCCAATAGCCCATTGTGCAGCTCTAGTGTGACGTAAATTAACAACAAGAACTAATATAGAAGTTTTTTTAGTTTCTGCCGGTTTTTACCGGTTATAACCAGTTTCTGCCGACAAAAAGCCAACCCTCAGTAGGATTAGGTCTTCCCTGTAAAACGGGCTGTGATGTGTGTGTGGCTGAAGTCGTATTCTTGGATATAGATGGCTCCACTGAAAAAACACTTGTGTTACAAATTCAGATTTATAGCAAAAGAATTAATAAATCAAAGTGGTATATTTGTCTCTTTTTTTTTATATGGTTGGAGTAAAATGGATTCAATATTTTTAAAATGTTATTACGCAAATGAAAATTTTATATCAGGCAATTGAGTCTTCATTTTATTGCTCACAACTAACGCTAATTCCATCGTAAACATAGTAATGTTTTAATAATTTTTTTTTTTTGCCAGTTATTACTATAAATTTTCACTTCTTGAAATCCCAATGTCTTTCATTGCTTAGTTATTACTATTGATATTCATGATTTTTTTTTAAATACCGGTATTATTACGGCACGCGAATTTCGAATCAAGCTTTAAAGTACCCTATTTTCAGAGATAAACCTTGAGTTTATGATTTGAAACCTTGAATTTTGGTACGTACGGCGTATCTAATGGGACATCCGATCTAGTGATTTTTTTTCCTTCTTGAAAATTTTACTTTTGTTGAGTTGATTCGTCAAAATTTCGATAACCCTTTTTATCTTTTGCAGTGATCTATTTTTTATTTTAGGATTAATCAAATCATTGTTAATCAAAATCTTGCAATGCTTTCTAGCGCATGCTTCTTGGTGTAAAGGTTAAGCTGTCTACCTTCTACCAGAGAGGTCGGAGTTTTTAATCCCAGCTGACGACCGTTTGATAATTTATTTGACAAAAGAAAAAAATTGTAAATTAATGATATAATTGTGTGATTTTTACTAAAGACACCCGGTGGCTGAGTGGTAGCGCTTTGCTCTCCCGTGCCACCGGTCCTGGGTTCGATTTTCGGGCCGGACAAGGTTGTCTCAGTCTTTCATCCCTTCAGTGGGTCGATAAATGAGTTCCAAGCATGCTTATGAACTAAACTCTGGAGATTCCATGTTCAGCTGACCACCTGACCCGAACATCTGCTCCTGCTCCCCAGAGCCCAAGACCAAGAAAACTGAGATAGGCACAGTACATACCTGCCAACTCTTCCTGTTTTTCCGGAAGATTTTAATTTTGTATTTAAAGTGGTACCGAAACTCATCTCATAAAAATTTTTGAATTATAATAATAATTATAAATGAGTTTGACCACCACTACGTTTAAATAATTACTACAAATATATCAAAGCATACTAGTCTTCACGATAGCGAATTTTAACCTAGTCAAAATATAAATATATTTCTGAGTAAGGTTGTTTTTCGGTAATTGTTTTACTACCCCTTGGAAAATTCATTCTCAGAAAGAGTGAAAGTTGGCAGGTATGACAGTAGGACTTGGCCCTCTATGGGCTGTTGCGCCACTGGGTTTATTTTAGATTTTTACTGAAAGTAAAAATCTTCTAACTTTTAAAATTTCAAGCACTTTTTGATGTTTATTTTTCTTATATGTTCGGAAA
This sequence comes from Parasteatoda tepidariorum, assembly GCF_043381705.1. Taxonomy (NCBI): domain Eukaryota; kingdom Metazoa; phylum Arthropoda; class Arachnida; order Araneae; family Theridiidae; genus Parasteatoda; species Parasteatoda tepidariorum. Next base: position 72,525,457 of record NC_092207.1, read on the forward strand.
GTGGGTTCAATTTTGAATTTAAAAAAGAGCATCTTTTAACTTGATTTTTCGAAGCTCTTTCACTAAGGGGAGGGGGGAAGCCACAGTTTAGGTGCTTTACTCTTGAATCAAAGCTAAATTTTAAGCTATATGTGACGTAACTTTTCAAGTCGAGAAAAATTATCTGGGCTTTAGAACAGACAAATAGTTTAAATATTTTAAAAGTTATTACTTTTTTAATAATCATCAGTTTAGTGACATTTCCTCCCCGCTTCTTAAAACATTAAGGTGATTATGTGTCATGTTATTCAGTTGACGAAAGATTGTCTCCTATAAATTGTTATTTTATTTTATAACAGTAGTTGAACAACCGACCCAATTATGAGTTTACGACTTCAAAGGCTCAATTCCATAACCTTGTAATTTTGTACCCATTCCAAAAGACAAGAAAACTCCTAGATCAAGTATTGGGAGACATTTCCAGACTTTTTGATGGAACTAACCCGCATTTGCGTTACATGGAAAGGAAAGCCTCCCACGGTTAGCCTGACGGTAAGGGGACTGTAACCCATAATCCGTCTACTACTGACGACCAACACTGTGGTACGAGCCGAGTGCGGAAATCGTATCAACCAACCATCGCTGGGATTCGAACCCGGTTCACCTCATTGGGAGGCGCGAGCGCTTTGTACCCTTAGCCACCAAGGCTCCCTATAAATTTTAGAAATAATGAATAATTTTCAGGAATCTGTTGCATTTCTAAATTGCGTTTGAGAAGGGAGGATTGTCCAGGATAATGTTGACACGCGAATTTGGAATTTTAAGGATACCTCATTATCATTGTATTAGTTCAATCAGTCTTATTTCAAATTGCAGTCAGCAGTGCGTAAAAAATCGATTGTGAGAGGATTGCTGACTTATGCTTCCAGTTTGATGTCACAATATGGCAAATAAATGTTTTTTTCTTCAGGTGTGTAGGCTAGTTAAGGAAGAAATTCATTGAAGTGAATTAAATGCGTAAATAGAATAATAATTTGTTGGAAACTTATGACCTTGATGTGCCGAAGTGTTATTTGAAGTTAACTTTTAAAAAGGAAGTTTCTCGCGTGACTGTCTAAGAGCAAAATATGTAATAAGTTTCGATTGAATTCATTCTAGTAAAAAAGCGCGCATCTTTTTTCTTTTTTTAAATTAGTCATTGCGTTATTAATTTGTTTTTCTGTTTCAACCTGTTTTAAAAGGTTGATTAACCATTTTGGGTTTAGTGGTTATAAAAACTATGATCTTTATTTTTGACAAAAAGTATGAGCCACTAGAATTTGTCTTCTTTATCTCTTAAATCAAATGGTTTTCTATCAACCGCTTTAAATTTTGAAAAATATGTAGATAAGGCAGACTTCTTCGTTTTGGGCGTGACTATGGGCTTCTTCCGTGACCAAGCGGTATCGCCCGACAGACACTCCGAAAAGTGGCTTGAGTTAGCAATTTCGAATCCCGTTATGAGGTCAAGCCCTTACGAAAAGATTTGTATTCGTCCGTGCGCTGCAATGCGATATCTTATTAACCCTTAACGCATCAATACCGCCATAAAAGCGGCATGGGTCAAACACCGCTCATATAATGACAAAAATTATTTTAATATTTTAATCACACTTATTGTTGCCATATTTATAATTAATTTGATTGCAATTAATTATGTGATTATAATTAATCATAATACTTGTACCAGATGGTATGCAAACTTGAAATACTTCCGGACCGTTAAGAGTTATAATATCACGATAGCAAAAAGAAAGATAGATAGATTCTATATTCAGAAATCTGTCAACCTTTATCAGCCTGGCGTGTCGAGGGATCACTCCGATTCATATGGAATATATCGTCCTGGCTTGTGCCACTTTGAATACAGGAGAGTAGAAACTACAGGGATAAGATTTTTCAGAGGATTTTCGCTTTTGTCTCTCGAATTTCTTATTGACAAGATTTAAAAATCCAATGACGCGATTTGTATTTATGCTTTTTTTAAAATCGCAATTTTATTATCAAGCATCGATTTTCGTATTTACCTGATTTCAAAGTTGCGCGTTGCGATTCTTATTCACGCGATATGAAAATCGTACATTGCGATTCTTATTTACGAGATTTAAAAACTCAATTTCGCGATTTTTATTTACATGCTTTTAAAAACCTATCTAGCGATTCGTATTCCCGCGATCTTAAAATCCAATGTCGTGATTCGTTTTTGCGGTTGTAATATCAAACATCATTTTTCGTATTTATATGTGATTTTAAAATTAGACATTGGGATTCGTATTTACGCGATCTAAAAATTACGCATCATGATATGTATTTTCTCATTTTTTTAAATTCGATATAGAGTTTCGTATTCATGTGATTTAAAAGCCACATATCGGGATTCATATTCGTACAATTTCAAAATTAGTCTTCGGGATTTATAATCACATGGTTTAAAAATAGCACTTTTTTTGGGTCAAATTTTTGGATACCATAGCTTCTGCATATATATATCTATATATATATATATATAGAGAGAGAGAGATTCTTGGATTTCCTCTTTTTACTTTCTGACCACTCTCATCCCTGAAACTAGAAACTGTTGAGTTAGTAGTCAAGAATGTGTGCCATACGGTCTTGTTAATTCTGAAGGTAATATTTTGCTGCCTTTCTCTAAATCGCCTCTAAGTGTCTCGTATTGTTTTATTTTTTTAAAACATACTTTGTTGTAATAAGCACACAAAACCGTATATGTAAATAAATGAAAGGACAGTCCTTCGGTAACTGCAATCAAGTTCAAGATTACTTGCTCTGCTAAGGGTGATTGAGTTTTACTTACAATCATGATGCAACAAATAGTAAGATAAAATTAAACTTAAATTTATTTACTGAAATGTATTAGAAAATTTTGAACGCTCAAGTAAATGGCATGCTAATTAAGAAATCTAATGTAAACTGTTTTTAACTAAATTAATAAGCATCAGTTAACCAATAAGCATCATTATGTACTGGTCCATAAATAATATCACTGATCCACTCGAAATATTACGTTAAATAGACCTTACTTAAAATTAATTCCATGGTTGATAATAACTTATTTATTAGTTTATTTTGAAATAAACTTGATCAATTATAAATACTAAATTGGTCTTGAAAAAAAATGCTCAAAATTGCTGCTATTATTCAAATAAAATTCGGAAAAATAATCAACATTAAATAATAATGATGCAATATACTTCGTTTTTTCTTGCATCAAACTCTAACCATTCATAATTTGTTAACCATTTGTGACAGACAAGAGTGCACTTATTTTTCTCATACTGGGATATCTCTTTCTTTATTCAATGTATCATCCAGTTAAAATAATTTTTTTTTTCTATGAAGGCGGTGCTTTTATTCCTTAAAGTCGCATTTTGTATCTTAAAATTAAATAAATCTTATGATAAACATAAACCTCTAAAGTTAGAAAAATACAAAAATGAATTGCAGAAGCTTATACATACTTTCTAAGTTATAAATAGAATATTTACTTTATTTATTTCTGTACAGTACTGTGAACTGTCTTATTGTCTCTGTTGTATAAGATTTGTTTTTCTTCGAATATGACTCAAGGCCCGGAAAAGATCGACAACCCTGCTTTCGTAAAAATTTCATGTGTTTGCTGGATTTATGACTCATACTAACTTTCAATTGTCTTTGGAATATTAAATAAACAATTTTTTTTCAAGTAGGATTATCTAACATGGAGCGGTAGAAAAACACAGAAATATTATAAATCACAAAAATATTGCTCATTAAAAAGCGAGCTCTGCTCCAGTAGACTTAACATTACATCAACCAAGTATTTTCGATTTGTTCATTAAAACCGAGTTCTTGTTAAAATAGGGTTCGTTATAAGTGTATTCGATTGTATATGTATATATATATGCACACTACCACTAAGAAATATTTTCCTCAACGACCGTACAGGCTCACTATTATGTTAATTTGTTACTTTAGATTTTTTAATGTAATGGAGATAATTATTTTACGATTTATCAATACTTAGACCAGGCAAGAATTTCGCGAAATAAGAATTTATGGATATTAAACCTATTCCCATTGTTCTTTCTTTCTGTTTTTCACGCATACGTTTGTTTCATTACTTTGGGTTTATGTAATTTCATTTCCATTTATTTATTTTTTTAACTTGAAATCCCCCCCCCCNTTCTTCTTTCATTCCTGCGTGTTTTCCTTATTCGAACAATAGACAGTTTAATATTTCTTTATATAATTAAAAAAGAAATATTTTACTGAAACTTAGTTATTAAGAATTTTGTATGAGATAAAATCTATTTTTATTGTTATTAATAATAATGGTGATAATTAACAATGTTCGAAGGAAATATGCCTCCCGTCAAACAATGTAAATGTGTTCACTTATTTTATTAATATTAATGTAATAATAAATGTATTATACCTTTATTTTACCTTCAACTTCCTTAACCTTTACCCTAGTGTTGTAATATACTCAAGAATTCTTATAGGAAATTATACTTATGTTTAAGAGGGGGAGAGAGAAAGCTGTCATTCAAAAAACGGATTTTCCCACTTTGATTTGTGGTTTTGCAAGTTTACCAAAATACCCCCTCCACATTTTTCTGTTAGGCGCATGTTTTCAGACAAAACCTTTTTTTTGTGTAGTTTTTTTGTTTTTTTTTATTTGTGATATTTATTGTATTTTATTAATAATGAATGTATAAGTAAACTTTTATGCTTCTCAGCACATACGAAAATGTCATATTTTATTAAAAATATAGCAGTATAATTATGTATAACATTAGTATCAATTTATAAAAATTGAAAAAAAATTTCTTCATTTAAATTATTACAAATTTTAAGCAGAGCTTACAGAATTTAGGGTAATATATTTTTGTTCAATAAAAAAAAAAGTTGAAAATAATGAAATGATCAAAAGGATTAAAACTTCAAATCGGCCGCATACATGTGTGCATNTGCACACTACCGCTAAGAAATATTTTCCTTAACGACCGTACAAGCTCACTAGTATGTTAATTTGTTATTTTAGATTTTTTAATGTAATGGAGATAATTATTATACGATTTATTTACCAGGCAAGAATTTCGCGATATAAGAATTTATGGATATTAAACCTATTCCGATTGTTCTCTCTTTCTGTTTTTCACACACACGTTTGTTTCATTACTTCGTATTTATGTAATTTCATTTCCATTTATTTATTTTTTTAACTTGAGGTTTCCCCCCCTTTTTTTTCTTTTCTTTTTCTTTCATTCCTGCATGTTTTCCTTATTCGAACAATAGACAGTTTAATATTTCTTTAAATAATTAAAAAATAAAAATTTTACTGTAACTTAGTTATTAAGAAATTTGTATGGGATAAAATCTATTTTTATTGTTATTAATATTAATGATGATAATAAACAATGTTCGAAGGAAATATGCCTCCGTTAAACAATGTAAATGTATTCACTTATTTTATTAATATTGCTGTAATAATAAGTATATTATACCTTTATTTTACCTTCAACTTTCTTAACCTTTACCCTAGTGTTGTAATATACTCAAGAATTCTTATATAAGAAATTATACTTATGTTTAAGAGGGGGGAGGAGAAAGCTGTCATTCAAGAAACGGATTTTCCCACTTTGATTTGTGGTTTTGCAAGTTTACCAATGTACCCCCTACACATTTTTCTGTTAGGTGCATGTTTTCTAACAAAATCTTTTTTTTTTTTTTTAAAGTTTTTTTGTGCTATTTATTGTATTAATAATGAATGTATAAGTAAACTTTTATGCTTCTCAGCACATTCGAAAATGTCATATTTCATTATTTTAAATATAGCAGTATAATAATACATAACGTTAGTATCAATTTATGAAAACTAAAAAAAATTTTCTTCATTTAAATTATTACAAATTTTAAGAAGAGCTTAGAAAATTTAATGTAATATATTTTTGTTCAATAAAAAAAAAAAAAATTGAAAATAATGAAATGATCAAAAGGATTAAAACTTCAAATCGGCCGCATACATGTGTGCATAGAAAAAAGTGAAATTAAAGTTATGTTTTAGTACTATTAATTTAAATATAAATAAAGAATAAAATACTATTTTGTCTTAATTTTTTCAACACAATGAGACTTTAAGCATATCAATATGCTTATAAATAATGCAACATTAAATAAAATATGCATATTTAATATTTTAAATATTGTTTTTTTTTATATAAAGCAATATTTTGAAAATATTAGAATTAAAAATAAAAACCTAATGCATAAATGCAGTCAAAATTTGTTTACATTGACTCACCGAAATAAATTTTAAAACTGAAAAGAAAATTATAAAATTCAAAATAACATCTCATTCTCATCTATGCTTTCGATTACTTTAAGTATAATGCATTACTTAACAAGTATTTTTTTAAAAATCTTAACGTTGAATTTTAAAAATTTTCAGAGCACGAAGTTTGAAGAGGTCTGTTAAATTTGCTTGCATTAATTTATTTTTGCAGCAGCGCAATGTTACATGAACATTAAAAAACTATATGTTAATGTTTATTTAAAGTAATGCAGACGCACATTATTATTTTTTTAAAATTTTGAATTCAATTCAATAACTAAACTTATAAAGAAAAATTTACTATTTTTTATCGGGTTACATTTAAAGTATTTACATAAATAGTAAAAAATTAAAATATTTATAAAAAATTTTATCTCTTAAAAGAACATTTTTTAAATGTTTTTTTTAAAAACATTTATTTTAATGTTTTTTCAAAAACATTGACTCTTATTAAAGAAAGTTAAATAAAGTAAATACTTTTGTTTTTTTTAATTGGAGGCTGACTACAGTAATTGCTCCTGTTTTTTTTCCCCCCTCATATTTGCAAATGCTTTTCAAAAGTCATCTAGCTTATCAATAGCATTTAAAAATGAAAAATTTACAATTTTTATTTTTAATCAAAAATTTAAAATTTTTATTTTGAAGTATAAGACAAAAATTAGCGGTAAAGAAATGAAGAAAATAATTAAATAAAATCCGTTAAAGAAACTTGAGGAATTTTGAAAAATTTTATTGTCCAGGTGTTTCAATGATCAATTACATAGAAAGGAGTTGAATCAAGTTTCTCAGAACAACCTGTGAGGATGAGGGAGACCACCCCTATAGAACAAAGGGATTTGTCAAGAAAACATGCTTATTTATCTTGGTTAACACTTGTGGAGTGAAAGAAAATTTTCGATTGATATGTAAAGTACAAAAACTATTCTTTATAAGAGAAACAGTTCAGCCATATCCTAGACAGATTCAATTTATCTCTTTCATTCAACACCTGTAACAGTGAAATAATCTATACTATAATACAGATATGGAATATTTCAGAAATTATTGTGAATCATCAATTTCTGAGCACGTGCTGCGAAAATAAATTTTCTATCCACGTTAAAAATAATGTTTTCAACTAATGAAATTTAAATTAACGTAATAAAATGTTTCATGTTAAAAGTACTTGAAAGCGTTAAATTGTATTCAATTTGATTACAAAATTTGACGAAAAGCATTATATTCGTATGCAAATACATGTTATAAGTGCTTGAAAGCATTATAGTTAAAGCTAGAAGAGAAACATATTCGTAAGCAAATGTGCGTTAGTATTAGGAAACATTAACATTAAATGCGTATGCAGTTTTAGTGCAAAATGAGCACGAAAAGCATTATAATCATTTCTTACACACTATAAGTACTTGAAAGCATTATATTCGATTAAAGTTTGACGTATGAACGTATTTGCATACATATGCAAATACATCATTAAGGCGTTTAATTCGTATGCAAATTCCCTGCAAAATCTGACAAGAATATGTACAGGGTGCTTATAAAATAACTTTGACTACGTATGCTCCTCTAGAAAGCATGCCTTTTGTGTGAACTGAGTACAAAGTTTGTACATGGGTATTATGATCTAGAATGGTGTTAAAAGAGATTACGTCGCTTTCACGGTTACCATTACAATGACAAAATTTTCAAATAGTAACACCCAATTTTTTGATCGAAACTTGATCTTTGCAGTAAAAAAACCTAAAATGGAGTTGGAACGACATTTTTAGCTCAAGAAATTGGCAACACAAGACTTTTTTCAAGCGTCGCCATTTTTTGTGACCATTAACGAGAAGAGAGTGTGATAAAAACCTTTAAAAACAAAGAAGAAACTAAGGATATGCCGGACGTGTCAAGTAATTTTAAAACATTAAATGCTTTCTTTGTAATTTTTGTCTGTGTTTTTAATAGTTTTTATCATTGTCCCGTCAGTGGTCACGAAAAATGGCGACGCTTGGCGAACGTAATTTCTTGTGCTAAAAATACCGTTCTAACTCCATTGTAGGTTTTTCACTGTAAAGATTACATTTCGATCAAAAAAAAGTGAGTGTTGACATTTGAGAATTTCGAAATTTTGTTTTTACGAACTACAACCGTGAAAACTTACGGAATCTTTCTTAACATCATTTTTGAGAGCATAGATCATAATATGTAGGTAGGAAATTTTATTCCATTCTCTCAACCGGTATGCTCTCCAAAATGTCATATGTCAGCAAAGTTATTTTGTAATCACCCTGTGTATAATTTGCATTGCATTGTTTGTTTATAATATGACTAGTAATTTATGTTAAAAGACATTCACTTTAAACTAACGGGACATGATGATATACTTATCTCGTTTTTATGCGTGTACAAAATTGAAAATTTTGTCTTTGTAATAAGTTATAAAATAAGAAAAGGCCAAGTTATTATCAATCATAAAATTACATAATATAACGTTAAATAGTATGAATATAATGTTTAATTTTCCTGTGACTCTTGATTTTTCCTCCAAAGTTTTTATATGTTTTCTTAGATTATGATGTCATCAACTTTTTTTCTTCTCAATAATTACCTGAGGTCGTTAAATGTCAAAGCTCCTGTCTCCGAAAAGTGGTAAAAACAATTCAACCATACATGTCCAAACTTGTGGTATGCGGACTCGTACGCCTACCATTCATCCCTAAAACTTGCCTCCCAGCATAGCCTCTACAGGTGCTTCCCTTCCCCCCCCCCACTCTTCTCCACCGCCGTCTTCTGTTTTCCTTTTCCTCTCAGTTTATCTTGAGTACCTGAAGGGAAAAGACATAAAGAAAAACGTGGATGCATGTCCGAATGTGTTAAAAAAGTCGTTGGGATGTTCGAAGAGAAGTTGTGTTGTCTCATGGAATTGTGAATTTATAGTTCGAAAAACTTTTGGGATTGTGCTTTTATGGATTACTTAAAGATGCATTGGCTTACATTTAAGAAAAAAAGTCGAAGCTTACGTATTATACAGAGTAAGTTTTCTTTATAATTGCTTTTATCTCATTACTTTTTCCCCCTTAAATTTAGACGTTTACAGCTTTGTATCAAATCGTCTGCTTTGACAGTTGAAGGAATTTACTTTGTGTTGTCTTCGATTTTCAATCGTGTATAATTTTTTTCAGGTAGAGGCATTATTAAAAAAAATATATTTATTTATGTAATTTTTTTCCTCAGGGAGGATTTTTATTGAAATCGTAAGGGAAATTCTTATTGCAATTTTTTTTAAATTCACAAATCTATTGTGTGTTATTTATTTATTTACCTTAATTTACGTACTTTATTACACTAACTTTTCTTTGCATTTTCTTTATTTGATTTTTTGTATTCTTTAGTTTAGTATTACAAGCTTAGTATCAAATCATGAGCTTTAGTAAATGAAAGAATTTATATTGCATTTTTTAAATAATTTTTTTAATTTTATTTTTAAAAAAAATAGGTGGAAGAATTAATTTTAAAAAATGGATTTATTTACACATTTTTTACTTAGGTATGTTGGGTACCCATGTTGCATTTCTTTTTTTTTTTAAAGTTCTTAAATGTTTTGTGTTTTATTAATTTATTTCAGACCACTTAAATATTTACGGGCCTAGAGCCAAATTTGGCAGTCCGAAGAATTTCTATCGCAGACTTTTATTTCTAAATGTAGCAGAAATGTTTTAAAGGCTTATTTTTTAAAAAAAAATTTTTTTTTTATACATTATTGAATTTTTATTGCAGTTAACTGCAAAAAATTCACTTAGATAAAAAATGCGATAATTTTTTTTCTTAAAAAGTGCATAAAATTAATTTTAAATTTACTAACTAAATTGTGATTTTTTTAAAAAAATTTTTTTATTGTGTTTGATTTATTTTTAGATCGCTTTAATGCCTACAAGCGTAGCGTCAGGGTTAGGTTATCTGGACGATTAATATTGCTATATTTTTAATTATTGATGTATTAGAAATTACTTTTTGAGGGTACATGGATCATTTAGAAAGATTTTTTTTTAATCTTTTATTTATTTTTTTATTAAGGATTCGTTTTGTTAAGTCAAGAGAATTAAAAATAAAGAAATGCTTAACGAATGTATTGTTTTTTCTTAGTTTATTGCGATTTTTTAACGATGTGTTTTGATTTGCTTTCGCTAACCGGGATTTTTTTATCCGGGGATTTTCTTCTAATTCGTAATTGTATTCATTTAAAATATTTCTACGGGTTGTTGTGATTGCCTTTAAAAAGGTGCAAATTTTAGCTATGGTTACAGGAAAGACATACAGGGCATTTGCATTTTGCATGATTAAAAGTGGTATTGGTATTTGTTTTTATGATAAGTTAATTTTAATCAATGCTGTAAAAGTTTGTAGTATTCGTTTTGGCATCAAAATAAAAAAATATAAATTTTACTTGCAATTAATATGAATTATCATAAAGTGAAACTTGCACAATATTTTAAAGTCGAACTTGTTGGTGTTAAGCTGGTTTTAATGATTTAAGTAACAGGCCAAAACATTTTAGTTCCCCTTTATGGGTTTGCCCACTTGTCAGTAGATCATCAAATTGTCCCACAAGGGGTTATTTTGCATAGATTTCATTATATCGTATCGAAAATTTGCTTAGCACATTTTAATTTACTTATCGACTCTGCCCTAAAAATTAAAACACATACAAATATATCATTCAAAGCTGCAACAGACAAATGAAAGAAATTATAAAAACAAATCGAATATCAATTAAAAAATAAATGAAAACAAGAAGGATTTGCTTTCAATTGTTTTATTTCTTTTTAAGTTCATTAAACTATATTTAAATTGCTTTTTTTTAGTAATTAGACTCGTTTTGTTTTTATAAATAACTAAACTCTCTCTTTTTTTCCTTTTTTTTTTTTTTTTTTTTTTTTTTGAAGGAAAAAAAACATAGCTGAAGGCCCTTTTAGGATAAATTTTTCTGCGATCTTATTCTTTTGCATAGTTAATTGTCAGCACCAATTCAAGTGCTTCCATGTGTTTTATCTGTAATTCTACTTTAATCAGTAGTTGCGTAGTACTTAACTATAATCTTCTTTTTACTTTGTTATTCTATTATCAGTTGTTGAACATATTTTTGCATTTCCTGCTTATGTAAAGGGAAACATTTAATTAGAATTGACTTACAATCTTGTGATGGTGTTTTACGTTTTTTTTTTTTCCTCCGTAATTCACAAAGAATTAAGTTGAAATAAATTAATGTTTAAATATGCTTTTTCTAAGTACGTATTTGAAATGTTAATTCTCAAAAATGTATTACACGTGTACTTGCAAACTTCTATCAGTTGAATATGTTTAAAATATCGAAAGAAAAAAGAAGGAAAAAAAGGAGGAAGTAAATAATAATACTGAAAACAAAATTATATTTATTAACTTAAAGCCCCCTCCCCCGACAATTCTATTGCTGAAATCTTCCTTCTTCATGAAGTTAATAGATTTCAATCTTGGTTCTGGAAAATACCCGAATATTATATAGACAGTAACAAATTTACAAAAAAAAAAAAAAAAAAAAAAACCTGTACATTCTCACTTCGTGTTCCACATCTTAGTTTTTTTTTTTATTTTTTTTTTTTAAGGTCTGAATACATGTTAATAACAAACATTTAACTTTTTTACGCTATTTAGTTCTGTGGTTTTAGTTATGCCGAACTGAAAAAAAATTCTCGCTTGTTATTTTTTCACTCTCAAACCTGTGAAAAATTAGTCTTTTTCTTTTTTTTTTTTCTTTTTCTTTTCTTTTTTTCTCTCATCGTCATTCACTAAATGTGTAACAAAATGAAATAGGAACGAGCAATCAGTTTTTTTCATAGAAGGCCATTGGAAAATATAAAATGATTTTCAGTACCGAAATTTGATGCTATTTTTTTGTGTTAATTCTTAATTATTGCTGCGCGACAAAAATCTATTTTATTTTAAACTTGGAAGGTAAAGTACAGCATTGTATATAATTACAACTGTGCATCCATAATATGCTTACAAAGTAAAAGAAAGCTAAGGTGTGTACACCGTCTCTTTTCTAATAAAATAAGGGAAAAATTCAAGGGGTCATAAGGGGAAAATTTAATTTTTTAAGTCTACTTAATTTAATTTTTTAAAACGAAATCTTTTAACTACATTTGTTTTGAATGGTTTATATGAATGAATTTTTCTTACAAGAACCCTAATATCGACGGATTTAAATCTTTTGATTAGTGCATCCTCCTTTTGGAATTTGTATATTTTTTTCAAATTCAATTGATATTAGTTTTTGAAATCCTGGCCTTAAGGTTGTACATCCCTATTAATTTATTGCAACTAATATAGACCCATAATTTCCTCTTGAAGATTTACATAATATTCTAATGAATATGTTCAGCTAGCGATGATAATGATTAAGATTTCAAACGCAGGAAATGATTCGAATAATCAATTCCTGGCCGTCTTCCTCTATTATCCATTCTTCCAAATTGGCGATTATTTTTTTTAATCTGAGAGAAATTTCGTTTTCTATGCCTGGAGATCTTTGGTTTCACAAGGTTGGTTTAATTTTCTTTTCTCAGAGATTATCAGTTAATCAACGGAAAATATCTCTGTGGTAAATTTGATATACAACTATTACATATTCAAATTCTTCATTTGAAAAAAGAATAATTCAGGTTCTACATAAAGTTGTCTTTACAAATTGTAAAGTTAATTTCAAATAATTCAAAACTAAAAAGTAACTACTGGAAAAAAGTATAAATTTAGTGAATTTAAGACCGTAAAGCAACTGTGGTTTCTATACGTAGAGGAGTGTAATAAAACCTAATTTTATAGTTATTTAAAGAATAGTTAAAAAGTCATAATCAAATTTTATTAATATTTCTAAATTAACAAATCGTATACTACACACACTGAATTCAAAATTACAAGTAGCGTACTAGTTTTTATTATCAAATATTGTCAACTATGATTACTTAAACTGATTCTTAATCTATTTTATTTTAGAGTTTTGTATAAAGCTGAAATAAAATATAAAAAGTAGATGTATATATTTTTTTATTTAATGTGAAAAACTTAACTTTCTGAGACTATTTTATATTTATTTTGTTAAAATTTAAACAAACTGTGTTTTGTTAAAATTTAAACTATTGCAAAACAATTATATTGTTCACATAGAATTCTTCCATTTCGTCCAATTTCTTCCGTTGTCCTTGAAAAAAATATACAGTGGAACCTGTAAAAGTGACCACCTGGTTAAAGTGAGAATCTGAGTAAGGTGACCATTTTCTGCAAGTTTTATTTAAAAAGTCCTTATTAAAGACTCTTCATAAAGTGACCACCTCTATATAGTGACCATTTGACTTGGTCCCGAAGGTGGTCAATTTAGACAGGTTCCACTGTATTTCTCATCAGAGGTCATTTTTAGAAGAAATTTGAGTCCGTTAACGGTCTTTTCACCAAATTTTTTATCGTTGAAACGGACCCTTCATGAAATTTTTATTTCGAAATTATTTCCTTGAAAAAAACTAATAAAAAAACTGATTATAATGACTTTAATTTGTAATTTTAAAACAAAGACTTCATTAAAACTTTTTTTTTTCTGTTCTCTTTTTCCTTAAAACAAAACCTGCTTTACTCTTATTCACAAAATAATTTTAATTCATTATAATTATGTTAATTTTAATTATTTATAATTTTTTTAAATAGAGTATCAGTAATACAAAAAAGGGCATTCATTAATCTAAGAAAAGTAAATGGAATTTAACAACAACAAAAAATATTAGAGCATGATTTATCATAATGATTGAGAGGACATAGTTTAAAGTCCCCTTATTTTATAAAGCTTCTGAAATAATAATCTATATTTGAATATATTATTTAATAGTTTTTAAATGGAATAAGTTATTTCTTTCTTAATTTAAAATCATTATCTTAAGCGTATTTCTACCTGATTTCTACTGCCAAACAGAAGACGCCAAACTATCAGTCAAAGATAAAAAACAAACAATACACTAATTAAACTTTAAGGCTCTGTATCTCAAATGGAAAACAATCGGAGTTGTCCTACTATTCAATTAAGACCTTTATACTATTAATCGTTATGCCTTTAAATGTGTGCGTTGTTCCTATCGATAAATACTAAAATTTTGGGAGATGGACTATTGAACATTTTGACAAATAGCAATTATAAGATATTTTATTTATTAGCTAAAAACGAATGTGCAGACTTAATTTTATGTTCCTTCAATAACGAATTTTTGGGTCAGACCTTATTGAAAAGCTTTTTTTTTTAATCAATAAATTATAAATGTGTCGTTTGGTACTGCTTGTTTAATTACTCCCAATTAAAGAGTTCAAAAGCAGTTCTTAATATAGATTAAATTGATGCTATAATTACTCTGATATTCTCAAATTTTACGGAAAATAACTGTGACTGTAATTAATATGTATCAATTATCTTCCATGCCCTGCTGCATTTGGTATGTTTATCCTAAATACCTACAAACTATCCCAATGTTTACCTTATTGAGTCAGTGACTTTTGACACAACAGCATTAAAAGTTGCTTTCTAATTAGGGAAAGTGTCCAAAATTAGATAAATTCCTCATTATATTTTTAGAATGTCATTGCATTTTTCTGCCATTAACCTCTTTATTCGTATTCAACATTTAGCACACGTTCTACTCGACCTCTAATTAGGGAGTTACGCCTGCCCGCAGACGTTATTCCAAAACAGCAACTGACTGACTTTCCAAATCTGATTTGTTTGATTAGTATTACTTCCATCTGGGGCCCTTCAATTTCGTTCTACATATGAATTGGAAGTATACTTGATGAACCCCTTCCGCTTATCTTTATTCGTAGTGAGAAGTGTGCCCTGGCTGGGCACGTTGTAACAATGGATTTCGTTCGATTTCTTCTTCCTTTTTTTATTCCTGTAGAATCTCATTAAGTGGATGACCCATTGTGGATAGAATCTATATTTGATGAATCACTCATTGGTTGATAGAGAGACCTGAGGCTTTTTTTTTTCTTCTTGGCTTAACCTATTATTCTTTATGTTTCCTATGGATGGATCGAAGAAATTTGTTTTAAAAATCATCTCTTTAAAATGAACAATTTATGTTCATATTAGATATTTTTTTGATTGTAAAAACTTTATTCAAAATAACTAAAACTTTGTGATGATAATAGTGAAAGACAAAGACAACATTAAAATTCGAAACACTTAACTAGTACTATAATTATTTTTTAATCATATATTTGTGAGTTTCACTTGTTATTTATTACTTGTGAAGTTTTTAAGATCTGAAACTTATTTTCAACTTATTCTGAAAATGATAAAAATAGGCGACGTAAAAATGGATGGATTTCATTCGATTTATTTATTGTTGTAATTTCTGTAGAAACATTAAGTGGATGACCTATTGTGGACCGAATCTTTATGTCATGAATCATTCATTGGTTGTCAGAGAGAGACATGAAACGTTTTTTTCGCGTTAATTCTCTTCTTGCTGTGCAAAAATGGATGGAATGAATTTGTTTTAAAAATCGTCTCTTTGTTTTAAGTATACATTTTGTGTTATTGTTAGGAATTAATTTTCAGATTATGAAACTTTTCATATCGGCAATTGATATTTATCATCATTGAAATGATAATGCTATGTAATAATAACCATTATTCAAATGCATATTTGTTTTTAAAGCGCATTTAAAATTAAATAAAATATTTTTAACTTATTTCGCACTATTCTGACAATGATATGCGTTGATGAATTTTTTTATGACAGGTTAATGTTCTAAAATAATTATTTTGAAAGCATTTTTATTGAGTATAAGATCGCTGTATTTATCGTAATTGGAAAAAAAAAGTTAATAAGCATATTAAATCGTATTTAATCCTAAGCATTCAGGTTTTATGGATTTAAGATCGCTGGGTTACACTCGTACTGTCTTCAACGTTTTTATACTGTCATCTTTATTTTTCCAAGAATGTGTCTGGTTTGCCCTGTTTTCCTCTAATTCAGGTGTATGAATATCCTATTTTTTTTCACGGAAGAAACCGGAAATAGTTTCTTTCTGCCCAGAAAAGCAACAAAGTTACATTTGAATATTTTTGTTCTGGTTCAATTCTTTCGCTGCTGATCCATTCGCTTTGTTTCATTATGAAAGAAGTTATATTTTTTTGACGAGCATATATAATGTTCATTTTATTATTAATATTTTCTTTTATCCTTTTGAATAAACTTGCGAAGCGTGTTATTTATCATGATGATGACTCAGACTGCGGAAAGATTTCAATCGGGAGCTGCTGCAAATTTCTTTCCCCAACTGAGGGAATAAAAGGCAAATGATAAGGGGGGAACGTCTTGTGTAACATTTTGATGCAAAAATGCTTCAACTTCTTAATCTCATTCTCTCTCGTGAAATTCTTATCCACGTGAATGGATATCTTATTCAGATTTGTGTAAGAAAGGATTATTATTATTTATATATTATTATTATTATTATTATTTTTTTTTTTTTTTTTTTTTTTTTTTTTTTTNTTTTTTTTTTTTTTTTTTTTTTTTTTTTTTTTTTTTTTTTTTTTTTTTTTTTTTTTTTGCCTTCCCTTCCTAACGCTCAGTGCTTCTTCCAATTATAATGTTCAAATTCTTTCGCTCTTTATATATTTTATTTATTTATTTTTAGTCATACAAATATGAATTTTAAGGTCGAGAATATTAAATTTCCTTATTTTTTAACTGGTTATTTTACGCAAATATCATTGAAGTTTCATAAAATTACTAGCCAGCTTTGGCGACCAGCTTGGTCTCCTTTCAAAGTTATATTTGTACATCATATAAACTTTAATGGTAACCAAGCCGAATGCACAGTACAACTGTATTTAAATATTCTAATTCTTCAACCCCTCCTCCAATCCTAACAACCTTAATTCGTTTTAAACAAATATATGAACAAATTTTTTTCCCCCACAGTTTAGTTGTTGCCCTCTGCGGAAGTACTTTGATTTCCATTTTAACTTTTTTCTGGAGATGTCCGCAACATTGTCTATGTTCTTTAAGTACTGAATTTTTGTAATAATTTAAAATCTGTTCGACAGACAAAGACAATCACCGTCACCAACAATTGGTATGATCGTTTTCAAATTTTCTCACCCTCTTACTGTTGCCACTTTGATTCCAATTTTAACTACATTTAGATATTATTCCGATATTGTCAAAGTTCTTTATGTATTGATCGCACACGGAAAGTGTATGATTTTGGCACTTATCAGCATAGTAGGCAGCAGAAGTAATTTTAATCTCTGTCGTGATATGATCCCAATCGTGCCAATGCGTGCTGTACCAATTCCTCGCTCACCTCTCGAGCCATAACTTAAGTATCGTGTAATGTATAATGTTATTGCTTGATGTATATAATGTTATTGTAATGTATCATGCTATTGCTTGGAAAAGACAAGCTCAGTCACTAATAATTGGTATGATAGTATGCGGCACCATAGCACTGTTTATGTTTAAAATTTTTACAGTCATTTTAGAAAAGATAAAAAATAAATCTTAATACTTCGTAACTAATTTTTTATTCTGCAGAAATACAAAATTATTCTAAACAAATACTTAACGTATAACTAACTATTCAACAATTCTTAAATTATTATTTAAGACAACCTAACATAATCAATAACAACTATGTTGTCAATAATTAATATTATTAATACAAATACCCGAGATTATGATGCCACATAAAAGAAATATATATATTAAAAATAAACTGGAATGTCTTGAATCATATTGGATCATATTTTGAATCAGGAATCTAGTGAATCTTGGAATCTAGTTGACACTGTATCGCATCTACCAAATTGGATTACCTGATTCTAAATAAACTAATTTTTATCAGGAATCCCATAATTTGAATTACCTGGTTCGAGTGTTATTCTCATACAGTATTTGCATCTAACTTTCCTCACTTTTCCATTGAAATAATTTCCACCAATACAGGGAAAAAGAAAAATCTCAAATCGCCCACCCACTACAGAAAAAGGATGTAAAAGAAACAATTTCTGGGAAACGCCATTCACCCTCCTACGAAATTCCTGCTTTTTGCTACTTGGTTTAAACAGATGAAAGCTACAAAAACAGGAAGCAAGGTTCACGGCCTATTCACCCTTTTTGGAAAGTGGTTGTAAAACACCAGACCTTTAAATTTTTTTCCTAGTTGTATAATGAAATGGCATATCCGTGGAATATTTCTTGGGAGGTCTTGTGTCGGTGAGGCACCCACTGGGGGGAAAGAAGTTTTTTATCATGTGCCGCACTACTAAACTCAATAAATGTTCATTAAATGGCTTGTTTCCTCATTGAAATGATTTAATGCTTGCTCAATGTTTCTGCTTTTTGATGCTGATGCAATTTTATTCCAATCCATTAAATCTTTATTTTAGTGTTTTGTTTTATGTGAGTGGGAACATCGAACCGTTGTTGTAGTCTCGCCCATAATTATTTGTTTTTCTTACAATGTTATTTTTACCAATGAGTAAAAAATCATGATTTCTTTTTAATAGATTTTTTATTAAATTATTGAGTAAAAGACAAACATTTATTATGTATAAACTTGGTATTAAATATATATTCTATAATTTTCCTAACCATAATTTTAAGATTGACAAGGTAAAAACATTCTTTTTTGAAGCTCATTCGCCGCAGAAAGTAGAAAAGGCACAGTTTAAATGCCTTACACTTAAAGCAAAGCTATCATTTTACACTATATATAACATCTTGCCCTGTCTTACTGAATTATCTGGGCTCTAGAACAGACAAATGACTAAAATATTTTTAAAATTCACTAATATGCAGACATTTTTCCACATAGATAAAAATTATCAAAATGACTGCCTTATTTTCAGTTTTTGCAAATTTTTATGAGCCCAGATAATGCAGCATTAAAGTAAGTTTTTAAATATTGTACAATTAGTCCACAAAAGCTTTTCATTTTTAATAAACTGATAGCTTTTCTTCATATTGATGTTTTGTGCCATTTTCAGAATAAGCATACGGGATCGCTGGTTCTAGATAGGCTAAACTTGACACAATCGCGAGTAACTGTTGTAAACTCACAGCAGTTATGAAAATAGCATTAAAAAAGTCATCATTTCCTGTGACGATGGAGCCTTTGAAAAACAGCCTTAATAATTATACCTAATATATCTTAGTAGATTCAAACTAATTATTAGACTAACTAATTGTTGCCAAACTTATTGCTCATATCCTTTTTTATAGTCACCCTAAAAACACAGGCGGGCATGTGACACACTGTTTTTTCTTTCATTAAATTTTTTTTTTAACTTGTTATATTTCATTAATAACGATTTTTAAGGAATCGTGTTATGTGACCAATTTAAGTAAACATTTAAATAAATTTTTAATAATGTGATTTTATTTTTTATGCTGTTTCACCAAATATGAATTTTAGTTCACAATATAATGGTAATTCAATGGTATTATTTTAAATAAATCAAGTTTTAAGTAATTAGGCTTAAGTAATTCTGTTGAATGTAATTTCCACCATTTAAAACTGAAACTTAATATGAATCTTAGTAATATATTTTTTAGATTATGTTTGCAGAGAGGACATATTTTATATTAAATAATTCTTATTATAGAATTTTCAAATAAATTAGGGAATCTGGTTTGATTTTCTTGATTGATGATGGATTTACGACTAAAGGTTTGAAATATGTTTAAAAAAGTATTAAAATGGTTAATTAGAATGGATAAACGATTAGTAATTATTATTATTTTTATTTTTTTTAAATATAATAAATATGTTTTTTTTCCCCTCCGGCCTAGCAGTATTTTTGTATTTAGGCTAGATAAAATTAGTTTATTTATTTTTTTGTACTCCATTTTCGATCTTTAATTAATAAATATACATTTTTGAAGTGTTGGTATAGAAAATATTGATACATTTCAGGCACTTCTTGTTATCTAAAGATATTGGCTTTTTATGGTACTTAATTAATTTGTTTAAATATCTAAAATAATGTTTAACAAAATGTAATGAATTGGATGATAAATAACAAGATGTTGTTTTGTCCTCAGATTGTTTTCATTTTATGTGTAATATTTGTTGGAATTTTAGGCACACATTTTCAATTGGTCTTTTTTCCCTCCTTTAGTTGGTAGTAGTCTCTGGCTTGACAATGTTAAAGGTTGCGAGGAAGGTGAGAAAAAGAATTTTGCTTTTCATTTATACTGCTTCTCTTTTTGGTTTTTTGTTCTTTTTCATTGTGTGAATCAGTTTGTGTGCATGCATTCTCACGCTGAACATGATATTTAATAAAATTGCTTTACCCGTCTGTAAAATTAATGCATTGAATGACAGGTCGAATGCTTTTTCTGTTTTTGAGTTCTTCTTTCTTCAATAAGCCTTGAAATACTCTTCTTTATGATTCTGCTATATTTTTTTCTCCTTTTCGTGCTCTTCTATTTTTTATTAATTGATTTTTAATGTTAAAAATTATTTTTACGTAAAAAATATTTCAATGTTTGTTTAAAAAAAATAAAATATGCGTTTATTTATGTTTGACCAGAATTAAGTGAAATTGAGTGTAATTGTTCTTCGCATTGTCAATCTTATTTTTATGATTAATCATTAAAATATTTTTTTATTCATCAAGTATTAACATAACAGAAAATGTTTCAATCAGCATTAAAATAGAGGATTGCTATTAAAATCTTTTAATCGACTTGTTTTAATTGAAATTTCCAGCAACGTTATATCAATACACCAACTGGAGAAATTTTGTATTTTTTTAAATTTTTTTTAGTCTTCTCACTTAGTTATTTTTAATCGAAAGTTAAAGTAGGTAGTTGAAAATGAATAGGAAGATGTGGGGACGTTATTTCTTTTGATCACGTGGGAATAAAAAATGTAAAATTAAATTTTTGCTAAGATGTTGTCAAAAAACAAATAATAGTTGGTTTAAAATTATATAGCCTACATATGATTGAGCTCTGGTTTGGAAGAAAAAAAATTACTATAGGCATAGGGTATCCGTTCCATTCGCAAAATTTCGAAAACCTATCTTGACAACGGCCAACCAGCAAAGAGCACCACTTAGTAATATTATTATTTGTGTTCTGGCTTAATGTTCATGTTTGCTATGTTATACATAGATTGATATCCAGATAAAGCCATATATGAGGGGGGGGAAACAACTTAAGCGGATTATTTAGTGAAGAATAAAATAGAATTTTCAAAAAAATTTATGAAAATTATTTGTACAAAAGAGTAATTTTTGCATAAATTTACATAAAAATGGATGTAAATTGGAATTTAAATTGTCCCAATGTTTTTTTCTTTGTCCATAAAAGAGTTTTTACAAATGGATTAGTAATTTAACAAGCGTAAAACATATTCTCTGGACTCAGCAAGAAACTACTTAAGAATCGAACTTTATAATAAAGAAAAAAAATTAACGTTATTAAATCAGCGCTTGTATCACGCAGCTATTAATAAAATAAGAATTCTGTCAAAAGTTGTTTGTAATTTAAAGCATAGTTCCCAAGGAAAAATTGTTTAATAAACCGGATTTAACATATTTTGTCTTTTTTGGATTTTTCAATAACTTAGCTTAAGACAAACAGGAAAATTTTCGAACGATAATGATGAATTTATATTATTTTTTTTTTTAAATTATAATCTATAAATTTACCTTGGAAAAAAATTAGGGTGGAACTATTTTTTTTATGATTACATTTAAGGTAATTTGCATACAGCTTAAACTACAAAATAGTTTCCATCTTTTTTCTTACCTTAATTCATCAAAATCTATTATTATTTGCTTTATGTCTGTCACATAACAATCTATTATATTTCCCGAGGAAAATAATTGCCGTCATTAGTCTTAAAAAATGTTAATTTCTATTTTTCATTTATTTTTTAAGATAAAGCCTTGAAAAGAAACTTTCGAACTAAAATGCATTAGTTATATCAACTGAGAATTTTACTTTACACAATCTGTATTTATGTCATCATAAAAAATAAAAATAACTATTCATAAATATATTTAACTTAAACATGCAATTCGATTATTAACTGCTTTTTTATTCAGTTTGTGAAGTCGAGCGTGACCGCATTTCGTGGAAGTGATAGAATGTAATTGTTCGTTTACCTGCAATTTCTAAAATGGAATGCTAATGCATATAACTCTAACAACATACTTCGTTGATGTTTGTTGAAAGCTGTTAAAATTGTAATTTATATATCTCGAAAATACTTTGTAAATATGTACTTAGTTCTGGTGTAGTATAGGTACATAGCTTTCGAGTCTGAATTATCATTCGAAATTTTAAAACTGCCACATTAAAAATTTAATGTTTTTTACTTTTTGGTAATGCAAATATATAAACAGGTTTTTGTATGTCTAGTTATGGGTTGAAACAATATTTTCATAGAGTGCAAATTTACTTTTAGTTATTAGCATCAAATTTTTTTTGCACTGGAAAGTGTGGGGAGAAGAAAAACGGCGTCTGGTAAAGTAATAAATGAAATTCATCAGAACTTAAGTATTTTTAAAAAGCCTAACGATTTTTTTTCTTTTGAAATTTTCTTTATATTTTCATTTTATTTTGTTTTAATTTATTCTGTTTTATTTCTGTATAGTTAAAAACGTACTTAAAATTTAAAATTAACATTTAATAATCTTTGTATTTTTTATGAAAGATACGTATACTTTTACACAGAATCTAAAATTTTGTTTTATTGATCCTAGATTTTTATTAAAGGAAATATCGAAAAAATCGTTTGCTATTATCACATGTACATTAAATGGTTACGGTACCTTAATCTATTTAATTATACTAAAGTTAAGAACTTTTAACTTTTTCTGTTACAGTCCAATAATTTCCACTCTTGCAAATAAAAAACTTTAATTTGGATAACATCAAAAATTTAAATATGTCATCACGTTGCATGCTATGTAAACATTCATTTTCAAACGATCTATATTTAAATTGTTGCCTGAACGCATAAAATAATTCCTATCTTGGAATATAAATGTAGGTAGTATTTTTTTTTATGAGTGTCACGGAATATGAAATTTTCCTTTGCTAACTTATTTTTGAGTACAAAATATACTATTAACAAATCTGGGGCACGGAAATTCGTTGATGGCACTCTTTGAAACTCAATTGTTAGCTAATTTTCAACTAAATCGTCTTATTGTGAAATCGTTTTCGGAAAGGAAAGATGAAATTATTCTTTTCGTCTATCTTTATGGGAAATTTTATTCTTTTATTGTGACCTTGGAGAATAAAATACTTTGCGTTCTTAACGAGATTCCGACAAGTGAAGGTCGTCCTTTTATACTTTTTAAATGACGAGATGAAAAAGGGACATTGGCCTTATTCTGTTTTTGGTCATTAGCTAAGCCGATTAAAATATTTTCTACCTTAGTTGTTGTTCTACGTTTTAAGATTGTTAAAATGAAAGAAGAAACATTGTTTTCTTTTCTTTTTTTCTCAGGTTTTTTTTTTACCTTCGCGTTTATAAGTTATTGATGATGTATTTTTAAGAACAGGTTTCTGCGAAAGAATTAAACTAAAGAATTAAATGCAGGGTGTGAAAGGAACTTTACGAAGGTTCAATTAATTAATTAATTATGGGGAGAAATACTAGGCTTGAAAATATTTTTGAATATATCTGTGTGTATTGATCCGATTTGTCATAGAGTAACATGAAACTTATCGCGTTAAAAATAAAAAGAATAGGGGGGGGGAAACAGTTTTAGTTATAATCATGGACTTGTAAAAAGTATTAAGTTTATTTTTTCTGAATAATTTTTTCACGTTTATCGCTTGAAGTTATTCAGTTTTCAAATACAATACCACTGTTAACGTAACTAAAATTTAAAAGAAAGCATCTTTTTCTTTTTTTTTCTTCCATTATTGACTTTTTTTTAAAAAAAAATTGTAAAGGTAAAATTGTCTTCTAAATAATTTTAGAAGTATTTCAAAGCTTCCGTTTTGAATAATAGAAAAGAAGGGGCAAATATTTAACATATTTTCCGCCTTATCGGTCACGCTTGCCTGACGTTAGCATTGACCGCGTCATCGGATAGGCGTGAGTTTCTCATTCATGACTGATGCACTGATTCTTATTTTAGTTTTTTAGTCAGAAAAGTGCGAAGAATAATAATCCATTGTCATAGTAGTAAAATAATATTTTTATTATTATTTTCGTGTGTTAAAAGTTTATTCAATAAATTACTCTCCTGCTAAATATTAATTACAGTGATTCGGTTAACGTAAAAATCCTCAAGAATGTCATTAAAAATTTAAATGCTCTTATAATTAAAATAATCTCCTAATAATTAAAAAAAAATCCCCATATAATTCAATGATCTGATACATAATTTTCTAAATTTACCTATAACATATTGTATTAAAATAAACCAATAATTCGTCGTGACGTATTTTTTAATAAAATTTGAAATAAAATTTAAAAAGTAAACTTAAATAAGTAAAGAAGAAAGGGGAAATATATAGTAATGTATGTTGTACTGTAGAGGGCAAAAAATTAAGAAATTTGACCTAATCTTCATTAAAACATGATATCCCATGGAAAAGTGTCCAAGCTTTTAATAGAATTTAAATAAGAAAAACTAAAGATTTAAAGGAATTTGATAAATTCATGAAGAAATAATTAAAAAAAATATTAACTCATTGCTTAAATAACTTATTACTGCTAAAGAACAGAGTGTATATTTAAAAAAAAAAAAAAAAAAAAAAAAAAAAATTAAAAAANAAAAAAAAAAAAAAAAAAAAAAAAAAAAAAAAAAAAAAAAAAAAAAAAACTTCTTTTTCTCTCATTTAGTTCTTTTTCAACCTGATTTCTAGCAATAAAGTGGAAAATCTTTATGGCATTTCTGGATCTATGGTTGAATTGTTTGCAATCTATGATATAGTGATTCTTTTTCTTTTTTTCATTCTTTATATTTTTCTGCTATTAGATTGAAGTATTGTCTACTTTATTCCACCATTTAAATATTTTGATCTGTTTCATTTTAAGTCATAAATCAAAATTTCCCATAAAAGATTTAATAAAGGATTATTTTAATTTGCAGAAGCTCTTCTGCAGAGTCGACCTCTCCCAGAGATTCCAGGTTTGCTGGATGACTCCTCTGCTGGTCTTCCACTGAGCATAGAAACTGCATCACGATGGATGTCCAAGGAGAATTTATTATTGCAAGAGGACGCTGATCCCCAAGTATTTGTGGCTCTGTACGATTTTCAATCGGGAGGAGAGAATCAGCTTTCCCTTAAAAAAGGTACACCTTTCATTTTCTCATAAGACCATTGCAACGCCTTCTCTGAAAGCATAATTACTTGAATAATTAAAATTTTTAAGAACAAAATCGAAATGTTTATTATTATATAACCGATGTTGTACAGCTGACCGAATTTTGATTTAGCAATTACCAATGTTCAACTCAGTGGCCTTGTAGTTTTGAACCCAATCCAGAAGGCAAGGGAGCTCCTTGATCAAGTACTGGGAGAAATTTGCCTTTATAGAGGACTTTTTGATGAAGCAGGGTGCATAGTGTTTCTAAAAAGTGCTTAAAGGTGCTTATTTTCGATTTTCGTTTTTAAAAGCCCTAAAAGGTGATATTTTTCATTGGGTGTTTTTAAAAAGTGCTTAATTTCCCTTTTCCAAAATGAGATTTTTCCTTTACCATGTTGATTTTCGCTACGAATTATGCAGAAAGACGCTGTTCACATTGTTCTATTCTACGTTTTCACAATTAATTCAACCCCAATCTATTTCTTCTTATCGTCAGTCTGTAGCGTATCGAAACGTCATTCGATTTACATAATTAAAAAACTTTGCCCATTGTCAAAAACAATTCCCGAAAGTTTTTTTAAAATTTTTCGACATGACGGTAGTCCTTAAAAATATTATTTGAGTCCTTGAAAAGTGCTTATTTTTTGTTAAATAATTTGGCTATGCACCCTGTGAAATGAACCTTCATATGCATTACATGGAGAGGAAAACCACAAAACCTCCTATGATTAGCCATAGGGCAAGGGGACTTTAACCCATGATCGGTCTACCACTGAGGATATTTTACATCACTGTGGTCTGTGCGAGTCAGGTGCGAAATTCGTATCGACCAATCATTGCTGGGATTTGAACCCAGGCCACCTCATCAGGAGGTGACCACTTTACCCCCCCCCCCCCCCCNCCCCCCCCCCCCCGAGCCACCATGGCACTAAAAGTTTGAAAATGCTGGAGATCAAACACCAAGAAAATATGCAGCTACCGTGTTTATTAAAGTTTTTCTCTAGGAAAGAAGAACATTTTGAGCGCCTTAAACTTGAAGCTGAGCTTTAATTGACTTTAAAATGGACAAATATTTTTAAATATCATAATGATTATTTAGCTTTTGTTTAAAATCGAAGATTTGGCAATATTTTCCTTAAGAATTTAAGCCGATAGAAATAATGAATAATTTGAAATTTTCCCATGGTTTAAAAGAGCTCAAACAAGAGTTAGAGTAATTTTTTAAATATTAAAAAAGGAAATTATAAACTTTTTTTTATTTTCAAAAAAAAAAAAGGAAAAAAGTGTAGCATTTCTTTATTTTAAAATTTTGTGTCGCATGAATGCCTATGACTGCCAAGGGCTTGTGTTTAGTTTATGAAACAAATTCCATTTATGATTGAATCTTATGAATAAGTAATTAATATACTAATTTTTAAATTTTTTATTAATATAAATCGTCAAATTCTTTATATCTAGCAAACTGTTTTTTATCTTTAATAATCCATTCCATCTGTAAAAGGTCAGGTATTAAAATACAAATGGCATCAAAATTCTGGGCTTTAGTAATACTGTTTGGCTCATGAAAAAGTTTTCGAAACTAATAATAAAAAAATAACTAAAAATACTAAATAATACTAAAAATAACTTTAAAAAGGTTCTTTTTTTTGTGTAGATTTTACATACATAAATTGTTTATCCATTCATGTACACTGCTGCCTATTTCTTATGAATCTTATTGTTCTCTCCTTCTTAGAAGAGTTGCCTTTATTTTCTTTTCTATGTTTTGTTAGAAGAAAGAACAATTACACAACCAAAAAAAATCACTAAATCTTAGAGAAGACAAATAGTCTACAACAATCGGAAAAACTCTAATAAAAAGACATGTCTTTGCAATTTTAAATCCTTATGTCTAATTAAAATAATTATATGTTTTGTGACATTAAAGAAAAATTCTCAGAAAGTATAAAGTATCAGAATACAAAATAAAGTTTTTAAAATAATATTTTTGTGGATGAATTGGGAGCAGTTTTTTAAACTCTGAACTTGTGATTTATCATATGTAAAAAATTCATTCTTTTCTTGTAATCAAAAATATATAGAAATTCTAAATATATATACATACATATATCATAAAATTTTGTGGTTTTAGGTAATTTCTTATCAACTATGTTTAAAATGTATTGTTTCAAATTCACATAGGCTTTATCTAACCCCTTCCTTCTCGCTCCCGTGAAAATGACGGGGTGAGATTTAGCCCTCTGTTTCTCGCTCCCGTGATATATCCGGGCTGGAGTGTTCAGTAGTAACGCTCCAATGAGGATAAAACTAATTCATTTCTTTCGCCCGGAAAACATTTTATTTCTCATTTTACACACCAGGTGGCAGTACCAAGATATTTTAAGGTAATTGTAGATAGTTTATTTTAAACTAGGTGTCAGCACTAATCAGGGATAAAAATAAAAAAAATCGCTTTCATGGAAATTAACCGATTGTTAAGGGGTTAAATCATTTTAAATTTTAAAATAAAGAAAACAAATTTTTTTTCTGAAATTGAAAATAATTACCTTATAAATCTTTTTCAGCTCAAAAGTTTGGTTTTTGATATTTTGGGTATATTATTCTTATCTTCAACTTCTGTTTTATTTGATTAGTGTTTTTCGTACACGCTAAAAATGTTCTGGCTTTTAATTTTAAAATTTGTGCAATATTTAATCTAACTGCATGTTTCAGGTGAACAAGTGAGGGTCCTTTCCTACAACCGAACTGGTGAATGGTGTGAAGCTCAATCGAGAACTTGTCAGGTGGGCTGGGTGCCAAGCAATTACATCACTCCCGTGAACAGCTTAGAAAAGCATTCTTGGTATCATGGGCCCATCTCTCGTAATGCAGCTGAGTACCTATTGAGTAGTGGCATTAATGGCAGCTTTCTTGTTAGAGAAAGTGAAAGCAGCCCTGGTCAGAGGTCTATTTCTTTGCGTTATGAAGGGAGAGTCTACCATTA
This sequence comes from Parasteatoda tepidariorum, assembly GCF_043381705.1. NCBI lineage: Eukaryota > Metazoa > Arthropoda > Arachnida > Araneae > Theridiidae > Parasteatoda > Parasteatoda tepidariorum. The sequence continues at coordinate 72,554,145 of NC_092207.1, forward strand.
TCGGATAAGTGAAGATACAGACAGTAAGGTAATGCTCAACATTCTTAAAAAATAGTTTTGTTAGTAAAATAGTTAGTAAAAAATAATTCTTAATAAATTAATTGTTATAAAAAAAGTCATCTGAAAAGTTCATAAAAATTTCTGTCGGAAAATATCCAATTATTTGAAAAGGTTGAAATGTACTTATACTTCTTAAAATTTAAGAGCATAATACAAAATTTTCACAATCTAAAATTATGCAAAATTGCGAGGGAGAAAAAGCATTTTTACTAAAATATTTGTTGAATGTAAATATATTAATTAAATGATTAACCAATTTTTTTATTTATTCCTTTTATTTGACTTTGTTAAATAGTTAAATATGAAGTAAATCATTCATGCTTATATGATTGCTAATTTTACTCTAGCCTTTATTTTTCTTTCTTTTTTTTTTCTTCTTTTTTTTAATTTTCTATATATTTTTTCTTTTTTTAATCTTCCAAATGTTATTTTTTTATCATACTTTTAAAACTATATACTTCTTTTCTTAAAGTTAAAGCTTAAGAAGCTTTTAAAATTGTTTTTTTTTTTTTTATTATACCATTGTTATATTATTTAAATCCATATAATGATGTTTCGAAAACATATTTTAATTCATATTTGTATCTTTTCCTATATTTTTGTTATTTAAAAAACTAAATTTTACAAAATTGATATGTAATCGTTGTATGTGTTACAGGTTCTTTATGTGTAATACTCTTTCAACAACATACAATATTAATTGGTTGCTATATTCATTGCTAAAATGTTGTTAATTTCATTGATTAACTAATTTTTTAAAATTAGTGGGTCCTCATAGTTGGTCTTATGATTTACAGGTTTTTGTGACATCCGAATGCAGATTTAACACTTTAGCAGAGCTCGTCCATCACCACTCTATGCATGCAGATGGTTTAATAACTTTGTTGCTTTACCCTGCACCTAAAAGAAACAAACCTACAGTGTTTGCATTGAGTCCTGAGCCTGATGAATGGGAAATCGATCGAACTGATATTGTAATGAAACACAAATTGGGTGGAGGACAGTATGGAGATGTCTATGAAGCAATTTGGAAACGATACAATGTTACTGTTGCTGTTAAAACGCTAAAGGTAAACTTACTTATTGTTCTCATCTTTAAATCTGTTAGAAGTTTTTTGTTAGATCACTTTGTATCAAACTTTGATTCTTTGTTAACAACTGTATCTACCCAGGAAAATTTTTACTGAGATTTGCAATTAGTTCAGTAAATTTATTTGAATAAACTGCCATGTCTACCAAATGTCTCGAAAATGACAATTTGAAAAATTTATGATTTTCTGATGTACGAATCTATTTTTCGTTTCTCTTAATTTCAGTGAAAATGGAGATCAATTTATATGTAGAATTTTCTTGAAATCTTCTGAAATATGACCCGTAACATAAAAATTTTTATAAATGTAAAGTTCTATTTTTTTCCCCATAACTATTGTGGCATGTTTGTTAAAATAATCTATCAATTTCATGTAACTTTGTTTTTTCAATATTTTTTTTCTATTTGTGTAACATTTCTGAATGTTAGACAAATTAATTAATGATATATAATTTTATTATATATCATTATTTAATTAAATAAATCCATTTCATTAAATAAATTCATTTATTTAATTAAATCCATTTTATTAGTACTCTTTATTTGCATTGGTTATATCAGCCATTTTTGAGTATTTCTTAGCATGAAATAAATTTGATTCATGACAAAATTTTATTTTTAATTTGTTGTCTCTGTTATTTACTCATTTTAATTAATATCTCTTTGCTATAAATGAGTTTATTTTTTATTCACAGTTTTTTTAAGATATATTTTTAGTTAGTGATAATGTTATAAAAGCATTATTTCAATCATGTAATTTGTGCAATGTTCATGGGGAATAGTGTATTAATTTCAACTAAATTAAACACACCAAAAAAAACTAGATCAACTGATTTGCTCAAACTCATTGATGTGTTATGAGGCCGAAAATGTGATTTATAAATAAGTTCTCAAGTGGTGGAAAAGATGCTGACGAAATTTATATTAAAAACTATTTCTTCCACAATATTACTAAAAAGTACCAAAATGTTCAAAACTTTTAATTAGTTTTGGAATTTTCAAATAAAATAACCTTAAGATAACAATTTTTCATCAAATGTGAATTGGTGAGTGGTGGATAAAAGGCAATGTCTAGATTGTAATAAGATCTTTGATGCATTCTGCTTATTTTTCAACTTTATAGTCTTAAAACTGAATTAATCATTGACATTTCTTTTTTTAAATTTTTTTATAGGAAGACACAATGGCCCTAAAAGATTTCTTAGAAGAAGCAGCTATCATGAAAGAAATGAAACATCCGAATTTAGTGCAACTACTAGGTATGTATATTATTCAGTTCAATAATAAAGTTTGATTTATTTTTTATCTATGCTCAAGTTTCTGCATTTAATTGTCTGTTTGTAAAAGTGAATATTTTTTTTATTTTTAAATGCTACAATATGAATATTGTAAAAAAATTGTAAAGGGATTAAATCAAGCAAATTATTTGAATTCCTTTTTAAGAGAATATTTTATTATGCATTATTTTTTTTCTTTTTCATGAATATTTGTAATAGTTAGGGATGCAAACCAAAACAGAAACTATACAATCTGGAAACAAAAATGCTCCTTTTAAAAAATGAATATTTTTGGTTTCATAGCTTTTAAATTACATGATTATTTATAATGCTTCAAGTGTAATAAATCAATTAAAAAAGTATTGTAATCAATTTTGACCATTTTAATTCAAAAGAAGGCCTTTTTAATAGTAATTTCTTAAAAATATTTTTGTATCTCTATAAATTGCTTTTTTTGTTATTGACTCTTAGTTTGATTCTGCCTAATTCTTTTGTTTTATTACAATTATTATTATTTTTTTTGGAATTAACATTTATTTTGCTTTCTGTTATAAATTAATTATAAAATGCATGATGTAAAAAATAGCTTTCTGCCTAAAGTTCTTTTTAAAACTGTTATTATTTAAAATTTTCAGAAAAACTTCTCTTAAAAACCTTGTAACAACCCTGGCTAATTGTGACTTTTTCGTCTACTAAATATTATCAAGCATAATTGAATTATTATTATTTTTTAATTCCTAGATTAAATTTTGAGGTGATATTAAGAAGAAAAAAAAATATTTTTGTTAATTTAAATTTCTATAAAGCATTAAATAAACTTTAAGTAACATACTTTTGAGATATCTTAAGCTCTATTATTATTTTTAGATAATTTATAATACTTTCTATTTTTAGATATTTTATAGGACTTTCTAAAATAATGATAATTTTATATCAACATAAATCGATAATACATTATTATCAACCTAATACAAATGTATAAGACTGAGTTGTACCAACTTCTGAAAGCTGTCAAAATTTGAGATTCAAGTATTATTTAATTAAGATGTATTTATTTTTACTGTAAAGTGAACACCATTTTTTCGTCGGCACAATAATATTAAAGTTAATATAGTATCTTGAAATTTCATAGAAGTTCAAGAAAAAAGTGTAAAGCACAATTGTGATGCTACAATAGGCATTACATATTTCCTAACTTTGAAATTTCTTAAATTTATTATTTTTTTTTAATAATTCTTAATCCAATTATTTCATTTTTATTACATTTTATTAAAAGCTAATATAAATATTTTATTCTTTTCTTAACAATCAATGTAACATTTAACTTTTTATTTCTATACTAATGTAAAACTCATTAATTCACTGTCGTGACTAAATTGAAAACAAAAATCTATTTGTAGCTCTTTATTTTTTACCACAAAAATGTTTCAGTTACATGGTTATGCTAATTCTGTTATGTAGTATAATACGGTGAAAAGACGAGGTTATGGGGAAAAGGCAAAATGTGCTCCTCAATCAAGGAACAGAAACACATTCCAGCAAAAATCGTGGGATGAGCAGATTTTGCAACATTTGAGTTGCCTGTGGATATCGTGGGATGATCAGACGGGTTAATGCACATTTAATCATGTATAATATCTTTATATATATTTAATTTAATTATAAAGCTATCAAAAGATGTAAAAAATATTCCATAATCTTTACAATTAATATTTCTTTTTTCTTTAGGTGTTTGTACACGAGAGCCTCCATTTTACATAATAACAGAATTCATGCCTTGTGGTAATTTATTAGATTACTTAAGAAATGCCAATAGAGACGAAATAAATGCAGTAGTCCTCATGTATATGGCCACTCAAATTGCATCTGCTATGTCTTATTTAGAATCACACAGCTTCATTCACAGGTAATATATTTCAATTATATAGCATCTGTATAGTATTTTTATTAGTTGAATTTGTAATAGTACCATGTTAAAAATAGTCACAATAGAAACTTAATCATCTAAACCTCTTATGTTTATTTTAATAACTAAAACCAATTCTGGATATTTTTTTAAACACTTTGTACTTAGTTTTTTTTTCTTGTTCTAATTATATCTTTTTATGTTAACAGTAAGAAGCTCACCAACTCACACAATTGCTCTTCATTCATTTTTATATCTTGACTATAAATTGATTGTTACGTCAAAATAAAAAAATTATTTCAATTCAATGATCTCAAAACTTTCTATTGCAGCTTGTTTATTTACACAAATAGATTTAGTTTTTATTTTGTTTGTATACTTAATCTTAATGTATACTTAATCATTTTTCTCTGTTGCTGTTGTAACTTCATCCCAAAATTTGTTTTTAAACTGTTCTTAAATTTTGAATTATTATAAAAACTTTCCAAATCGATAATTTAGCAGTGTAATTCTTAATATTGCTTAATATTTTTAAATATTGATTCATTTTTTTAATTGCATACATTGACAGTTTACAGTTTAACATTAAATTTACAATGATTAGTAAATGTAAATAAAACTTAATTGCTGCATCTTTAAATAATTATAAAACTAAATATAATAATATCGTTAAATGTATAATATAAATATATCATAAAATGTGTAATAAGTTATATATAATTACTTTGTTCTATAATAATGAAACACTTCTAGTTTTATATCTTTAATCTTGAACAATAATCAAAAAAGGTACTTTGGATTATCTCGTCAACCATTTTCGCCAAACCCGATATTATCGACAAACGATAGCTTCTGTGGCAATAACCGCAAATTTTATCGTGTTTATGATAATGGAGTTCGACGAAACAAGAAATACCTCAGTACTTTAAAAGCTATCAAGGATTTTTGGCCGTCAAAATGATTTATAATAATGTATATGATTGGATTCAAGAATAATTCAATGTGTAATTATTAAAATTAAAAAAAAATAGAGGTTTTTACTTTGTTTTGATTCTTTTTATTACACTTTTTTATTATATATTTTTACACTTGCATTTTTTTTGTTATTATTATTTTATCATTATTTGATAAATTTAATTTGTTTAGAATGTTTATTTTGGAAATTGCTTTTCATTATGATGGCGCCATAGGATTTGCGCATTTCACGAGCATTGATAGGTCGACAGGATAATCCCAAAGTACTTCAAAAAATACTAATTACAAAAAATAATATTCCCTTTATTGTCTTTTCTAGGGACTTGGCTGCCAGAAACTGCTTGGTTGGAGAAAATCACTTAGTGAAAGTTGCTGACTTTGGTTTAGCAAGATTAATGCGTGATGACACATACACTGCACATGCTGGTGCAAAATTTCCTATTAAATGGACCGCTCCTGAAGGTTTAGCTTATAATAAATTTTCTACGAAGTCTGACGTGTGGGGTATGATATTCCTAATAGTTTTTTTTATGCTTATTAAGATTACTCTATAATTTAAATTTTCCAATTAGTATAAATTCTTATTTTAATATGGAGCAAAAAAATAGCATTTTTAAATGCATTTTAATAGTGATAACGTAATACTGTTTTTATATATATTTTTGTGGCAAAATTATGTTATTATTTTTTGAATATAATAAAGCTCTCTTTCTTGTTTTAACATTCTTAAACATGTGATGACTTTTTACAATAATTTTTATGTTTCTTTTTTTTTATACAAATATCCTGAAAACTTGTGTGCTAACTTGTTGATATCTTAAAATATTGCTGAAAAATTTATGACGTATTGTTTCAGTTTAATATGTTAATAATTTTAATGCATGTTAGATCACGTGATCTGTCAAGATTGTCTTAGATCTTTCAAGACCTTAACTTCTGAGGAAATAGCATTTCTAAGAATTTAAATTTAAAAATTAGTAATACCTTGACTTAAAGAAATGATGGGTGATACCTTGACTTTTTATTTAATGAATGACTGAGTTCTTTATCTACTAAAAGTTTGTTTTCAACAACAATATAGCAATGTTTAAAACAACTTGACCGTTATAGATCCAATATTTTTTTTTCTAATTTTTTATTAGCATATAGTGGTAGACCTGAAAATAAGCTCTCGCCACGTGGCAAGTCAACAAAAAAAGTGGCGAATTAAACCATTTAAAGATTAATGTACATCAATGCTGAAAAACTCGAAAACAGAATTTTCATTAAAATGTTTGTTTCCATTCAAAATTTCGATCCTTCAGAATCAATCAACTTGTAATAAAAAGATTCATATGAAAGGAGAGTTCTTTAACAATTCATCTATTTCAAAATTGTAACATATACGTTAAATGTGTTTTGCCACCCCAAATATTTATTTTTAAATAATATTCTTTAAAGTCAGTATGTTTAACTAAATTTTGTCACATATTTATATTATTTTTATTGTCTCATTAACGTTTTATAGCCATAAATTATTCCAAATATGAATTTTTTTTTTAATATAATTTTATCCAAACAAAAAGAAATTTTGTAAAAAGTAGCCATTAAATGACCTATCGATATCGGTCACCTATCCATTAGGCTTGAGGAAAAGTGACTACTAAGTTACTAGAGTCTACTGGCCACAGGCTACTATCTGCAGATATAAATTTTTAGGTATACATAGTGATCTATATTTAAAATATAATGTGTAATAAAATTTTATTATATGTTTAGCTAGTATTAAATTATGTTAGAAAAGTATTCAATATTTGAGTTCAAGTACTACCTGCAATGTGTCATTTAAAATATGAATTATATTATTTATAGCAATACATAAATGCAATTTTACAGGTTTTTAACTTTATGTTTTCAACCATAGTTAAGGGCGCTAAAAACAGACGCATGCTAAAATTTTGTCAATCTTGGTTTAAACCAATGCTTTTCATTCTATATTATAACACATGTTTTTCCTCAATTTTTTCAAGAATTTTCAAAAAAAGGTACAGTTATTATTTTCATTTGATTTTTAGAATCATGACTCTGAAATTGTGATTCTAGGAAGAAAAAAAAAATTTCTTTAAAAAGAAATTCATCATCAACCTTGTTAAGTTTCAATGTTTACTCATTGTCCTATTTTTCTGATACTCTCTTTTTGTGACATGAAAATACAGTTAAAGTAGTATAACATATCTAATAGGTGATTGGGTCTGCATCTAAGTTGTTACCGCCAAGTTTAGTTAAAGTGAATCAAATCTGAAATTTCTATTTAATTAAAATATATAATTAAAATAAATAATTGCACATACATTAATTAAAATAAATAAATTTTAATTAAAATAAATAATTGCACATGCAAATGTGCTATACGTAATTATTGTCTTCGCCTAGCCCTGCAAGTTCTATGGTATTTTTATAGAAAATGGCCATTTTGCAGTTTTAAGCAGATTTAAAAATAAAAAAAATTAGGCATATGTTTAATAATTAAAATTAAATTGCTTGATTTATCTTTCTTAAACGAGTTCAATATTGCTCCCAAAAGAGTTCAGCAAAAATAAACTAAACGCAATAATAAACTAACTTTTTCACTATGGTTTTATTTATTTACAGCATTTGGCATTCTCCTGTGGGAAATTGCCACTTATGGAATGTCTCCATATCCCGGTGTGGACTTAACAGATGTATACCACATGTTAGAATCCGGTTATAGGATGGAATGTCCTCCTGGATGTCCTCCAAGGGTTTACGAGCTGATGCGACAATGTAAGTTATGTTGGATATTTTTAATAATTTTAAGAAAGAATTACTTATTGTTAAATAAAATTTTTATATTAATTATTAAAATGATGTAACAGGATTTGTAATTGTACAAACAATCAAAAATGTTTTTTTTTTTTTAGGCTGGCATTGGGAACCATCAGAAAGGCCCACATTCAAAGAAATTCACCTTACACTAGAAACAATGTTCCAGAACTCAAGTATAACTGAAGGTACTGCTTTTTGATCCCTTGTTACTTTTTCTATTTTAAATGGATTCATAATTTTACTTTTAAATTGAGGGTTCCTAAGAGATCAGGGAAACCTGTGAGAACCTGGAATTTTCAAGGAATTTAATTTTAGGAAAGAAGTTAGGATATTGTCAAGGAATGGTACATTTTTAACTAAAACTTGAAAAATTGATATACTTATAACCATATTTTCAGTTCTAATATACTATTTACAACACAATCATTGTTTTTAACTTGCTTTTAACGTACTTAATCACAAGTAAGATAGTGAAAACTATAAAATTTTTATGAATGTTGCACAAATTTTCTTCTATCCATAATTTGTATGGAAGTGTAACATTCGCCAAAAGAAATTTCAGTCCTTTTAATACATTTCTATTAAGAGATAGTTCATTATCAGAGATTGAATAAAAAATATATTTGATGAAATATTGTTTATAGCACAAATATGGTCTGGAATTATGTCAGTTTAGCCGGGAGAAGTTTAGTTCTGAAATTAAGAGGACATCTTGTATAAAGTTAATTGAATTAAGGGAATAATTAAAAAAAATGCTTTCAATTTTTTTTCAGAGGTTGAAAAACAGTTAGAACAACAAGCCCCACCTTCAAATTTTAAGAAGCATGATGGAAGTAGTGGTAATATTCAAGCTCTAGCATCTGAAGAAGTTGAACAAGGTAAACTTTTTAGATATTTCTTTATATGAGAATTACATTTTCTGATAAATCTTTTTGAGGGATATTAACTTTTTAGTTTCATTTATGATCGACTGCTTGATTGTTTATAAATGTATCTCTTGAATTTTCTGCAAGGAAAATGAATTTGAATCTAGTCACTTTATCAAATCCTGATGCTGTTTTTTCTTTTTTAACTTTTATTTTCACCTCACTTCTCTACTACTGCTATTGTTGAAATGAACTGAAAAAATTATTAGTTTATAAATGATTTAAATAACATTGTGGCACTCTCTTCGGGCATTGAAAGTCTTTTTCTGGAGCATACATTATTTACAATACACAGGGATGAGATTCTTCCGCGGATTTCCACTTTTTCTCAGATTTTTCCGCTAATTTCTGCTGAAATTGTTATTTGCACAAGTTAAAATATTTTATGAGGAATTTAATTTTCCGCGGATCAAAATTATTGAAGTCCTCATTCCTCCATCTGAAGTTTCTCTAAAAATCATTTCCTTGGGATAAAACTGGTTGACCTTTATACAGGGAAGAGATTTTTTTCGCTTTTGTCTCTCGAACTTCAGCCGTTTTATCAAAAACTCAGATTCTCTAAAAGTTTCGTTTTTTTTATTTATTTATAAATATCCCGTTTTTTTTTTTTTTTTTTAAAAATTCAGTCGTTGAAGTCAAATAATTATATTTGTTTACGATTTTCGACGAAAAACAGAAAATTCAAACTACGTCCTA
>NC_092207.1:72564400-72704601 GCF_043381705.1 Parasteatoda tepidariorum
TACTTAAAGAAGTTAACTCTGATTTAATGTATTCTCAAACTGGGGAATTAGTCAGTCGTATAGCTTGTGACACATTTACTGCAACCCATGCCAATATACCCCAGAATTCTGATATATCTAGGTATTTCAACCATGGTGTATTGCAAAGACAGAAGTCAGATTTAACTCACACAAAATCTAGCGAGGTGTTCGAAACGGGCTCAATTCCTGAAACTCATCACTTGGCAATTAAACCCGTTCCCTCTCCCCGTCTGCCCCGCAATAAAAAGACTGATCGTTATTTGCAAAAGATGAACAAAATAGAGGATAGTAAAGATAACCATGAAAATGTGAGGGAAAATGGGTCTCTCTTTGGTGTAAATCTGAAGCATAGAGATTCTGTGGAAGATGAAAGACTCGCTTATAACCAGTCACCACCACCTTTTGGATGTGGTCTTGTAAGGCGCACACTAAAGAAACGTCCGAAAGATAGACCACCTAGTCCACCAAAAAATAGTATTGTAAAAAGTGGTTCTATGGATGAACATCTCGGTAGAAATACTGAAAAGTCTCCTATGTCCAATTCTGCATCTGATCATGCCCAGAGCCCAAACGCTTCCTCATTAGGATCCAATGCAAACAGCCCTCAGCAATTTAAAGAACCCAAAGTAACTGGCGAATTTTCCTCCTTCCCTACGTCGAATTCTAAGGACATCTCCAATGAAAATTCCGCATTTGTGTCAAATGCCTCAACATTCAGACAGAATCTGAAACCCGTTTCTAATTCTCGGTATAAGTCGACACCCGCTCCGGCGCCACCTGCTAATCCTGCTGCTCAATTAGTAACCGAACTATTTGAAAGCTTGAAGATGAAGGCACGCAAAAAAGCTGCAGAAACTGAATCTATTGCCAGTAATACTCTTCAAGGGAATCCTGATAAAACTGTTAAAAAAATTCCTGCTGCAGAACAAATTCCTAAGCCTATATCAAAAACTGACAAAATTATTAGCAACAATTCTCAATGTGATAATTCGGAAACCACCAGTAATTTGTTGAATCATGCACCCGAACAGGATAAAAAGCGTATTATCTATTCGAAACCTGTTTTAGACCGCATGTGTGCTTCACTAGAAGAAGATAAATTTAAAGATAGCATAGCTCCACCTGTTCAACGCACTAGTGTGCTATCTGATGGTGATACTCGGCATGAAATAACGGAGATCACTAACCCAGATAAGACCAATCTTGTTGAAGACGATGAGAGCAAAAGGCACAGTTCTGGGAGCATCAGCAGTTTAAAGAAGCTCTGGGAAAAAGATGCAGATAGTCACAGTGTTGATAAACCAAATGATACACTCAAAAAAGTCTGTCCAAAGATTATGGCTCAACAGCTGGAATCTAGAATGAAAAGAAGCTTTGAACTGCCAGATTCGAAAGATCAGAAAATTATTGGTAGTGCTCAATCTGATACCGGTGAGGCTGAAAAAGGCTCTAGAAACAATTTACTAACATGGAAAGGATCTCCACCATTGCAAAATAAATCTAACATTAATCAGAACAAAGATGGCAGCACTGATACCAAAAAAGATGACGCTGCACAGTCAGTGAGGTGTGAATCTCAGGAAAGTGTCAACGATGCTGCAATAGCAGTGTCTGTCTCAAAGCCTCAAGTACCCCAAAAACCTCCAGTGAAAGGTGTTCGTCCCGTGGCATCAGTCGCACCTGTAACTAAACCTACCAAACCTGCTCTTAAACCACAATTGTTTCCTAGAAACACCCCAAAAAGCTTAGACAGCCCCACTTCCCAATCTAGTTTAGAACAAACCAATAAAGATAAGCTATTGGAAAAGAATGAAAATGACAGTGACTCTAAATCGGAACTTGCAAATACCAAAGCTTCAATAATAGATATTTCCAATGCTTTAGAAAATAGTATAGTAGGTCTTAGAAATGCCTCAAGCATAAGTAGCATGAGCATTATTCAATTGACTGATAAAGTTCAACTTTTTCGCTCATCCTGTTCCAACTATGCAGAATATATCCCTCCGCATGGTCGGTTTCGTTTTCGTGAACTCCTCTCTCGTCTAGAAAACCAAGGCGAACAGCTGAGGACTTGCAATAGTAACAATAGTAGTGATAGTGCGAAGTTGTTGTCCGACCTTCAAAATACTGTGCGTGATCTTGTTAATGTTGTACAGCGATGAAACATTTTTTGTACAGTACTATCTTTGTTCTGTGGTTATCCTACTGCACATCTAGTGGGTAGGAGTCAAAACGACTTGAAAACTGTCTAGTCGTTATAATATTTCAAGCTTAAGAAAGAAAAATAATAACTGAACGGCACTTGTGTGCCTTTTTTTTATACCAATCCCAAAATGACTTTAGTTTGCGATGATAAAGCTCTTCATTTTAAACAGACTGACGTACCTCATTTTTATTCTCTTTAGTATTATTGATTTATCATATTTTATAAATATGATCTGTATTCTTAGAATCTGAACTATATCGATAGTTTGTTTTAAAAAAATATGGTCCTCTTTTTGTAAAGTGAGAATCAGTTTACAATTTATACCAAGAATTTTATTTAAAACTTGTATTAATTTATTTTAAGTGCATTTATAATTTATGAAATGGACTGAATCTTTATTTATCTATGCATAGGTTTTAGCAAAAAATAAATTTAAATAATGCAAGTTTAATATAAATACAAGTTTTTTCAACTATACAAAAAAAAATATATTACATCGTTTTTGATAGAGAAAGGGGAACAAATATTTCCATGCCAAAAAATTCAACAAAATTTATTTTTTAGCTAGATTATTATTAAAATTATTATTAGTAGCTAGATTTTTTTTTATTTGTAAGTTAATGAAACTTTATAGACCATCTTTCATTTTATGTGAAAATAAATTCTTTATAGATGATGGAGACTGTAGTATTATAATTTTTTTAATGATTGAATTTATATCCCTAATATCCTTGATATTTTCTAACCATTTTTTAATTTTGTATATATTATGTGAATATGTAATTATGTGTGTTAAATCAATTATTAGTATTGTTTTGTGTTGTTTATTGTGTTCTGAAATTGTGATAATTTCTTTAGGAATGTATGTTTTCATTTTTGCATTCTAGTATATTTATTCTTTCCTATCTAAACAATATTTATAAAATTTCAATCAAAAAAGAATCAACTGGGAAAATAAACATCTTAATTTTTCATTCTTTTCCCATTTGTTTCCAAATCAAGACAATTTTTTAAATAAACTATTTTACAATTACATAATTTTTTTTCTATAAAATTTTTTATAGCATTGTTATTTGTTGGGCTATTAAAATTTATAGCAGTATGTTATTTTTATGGTTTATTGTGTCTTTAGCATGGTAAATCTAAAATAAATGCATTCACTTTTATTAAAAAGCTCAGTCATAAAATATTAAAGAATAAGTAATTTAATATTTTTAAAAACTGCAATGAGCATTTTTTTTTTTCATTTTTAAAATTGTCTCAATTCATTTCCCTCAAGATGTTTAAAACAGTACACAATTGAGTAACCGTTTAATCTGTTCACTTAAACGCTTATAGATTTCCATAAAGACGTTTCAACTTTGTTGAACACTCAACATTAAATTATTAAGTTTTTTATTTGACCAGCAGCTATTTTATTTACAATCAACTTTTAAAAGAAATGTTTATCCCTATGTCAAAACTATAATTATTTGACCATTGTACTGTTTTTGTTTTGTAATGAAGAGTTTTAATCCAGGGAGAAGTGGCAAAATTTCTACAGAAGTGTGGTATTTATAAAGAAGCATTTGGAACCAATGACAGTTAAAATATATATATATATATATATAAAATTTATTCTACAGCTTTTGGATGAATTTGGATTCTACAATGAAATATATCTGATAAATGAGCTATTTTAAGTTGCTTTAGCCTTTTAAAATGTCTTTTTTAACTTTGAGTTCATTTTATATGTATTTGTTTTAATACTTTAATTTTGTACGATGTATTTAATTTTCTACAGATATCTTTATATATCTGTTTAGACATTTTATTAACTAGCTTAAAAATGTTTTATCTCTAAATATTTTCCCTTCTATTTTTCATCTAAATTTTTCATTTTAGGTTTATTAATAATTATATAATATATAATTGCTTTTTAAAAGTAATACCTTATTACTGTAAGCCTCAGAAATGCTAGTAAAAATTTGCTTCTAATTCTTCACATAGTATTCATTCCCCTATTTTTGTCCCTTGATATTTGTTTTCTTGCGTTATGTTATTAGTCCTATTTAATAAAAATATATTCACTTTCATATAAGCAAAGATTTTATGTCTCCTATAAAAATTAAATATTTGTTATACTAAATCCTTCCTTATTTGAAAAGAAATAAATTACTTTAATTACTCGCCTTAAAGTCAATTAAATAAAAAATATTTTAGTAAAGGAAAAAAAAATATTTATTATAAATTAATGAAATCAGTAATCAATTTAATTTGAAATTAAGTCAGGTTTGTGTGAGCTTAACCGTAATTGTGAGGTTAAATATACTATTCAATGTACAAAACAAAATTAATTGCTATTCAGCCTAAACAAATTTAATTTCTTTTCAATCTTCTAAACAAATAAAACAACAATGGTAATAGTTTTGGATATACCTTTGTTGATAAAAGCTTTGTATGCCTGTTCCTATTTTTGACAGTTCCAAAAGTATACAAGTTAAGTGACTTATTTAACAGAAACAGTGCAGATGAAATTTATCTTCAAAGATTAAGACTGTTAAACCATTATAGCCAATAGATGTTTTTTATATGTAGTATGGATTAACCAAAACTTTGTTTTTTAGTCTTGCCGCCATTATTAAAAAATGTACATTGTACATTTGACTATGCAAATACTTTTGTGTCTTTACAAGGGTTGTAATTGAAGTATTGACAACAAAGATCGAAAACATTTAAGAATGCAATTGTATAAAATAATTGTACTATATTCTTTCTATATAATGCCTAACAAATTTTAGCAACTTTTCCAAATGTTAGGAAGTTGTTGGATTACAGATGGCAATATGTTGAATGACAGTGCTCTTGTTTAGTGCAGATGCATCATTAGAAAATAAGTTTTAATGTGCACTGATTGCTTAACACGGTACAACTTTGAACTTTATGGGCTCTATAAACATCCTCAAATTATGCAGATAATCCGAAGCAACCGACTAAGATGGCTCGGACATATATGGAGAGGCTCTGAAGATAGCCCTGTAAAAATTGCCACCTTCAAGAACCCTCAGGGGTCCCGCTCTAGAGGTAGACCACCTACTCGATGGCTCAAAGACACTGAAAACGACCTCAAAGTCCTGAAACTTAAGAACTGGAGGGGAGTTGCCATGGACAGAGGGAGCTGGAGAAGGCGTGCTGTTGAGGCAGCCAAGGCCTGCAAAGGGCTGTTGCGCTCCTGAAGAAGAAGAAGATTGCTTAAACCCACTATATGTCATATATGATAGCTAATTTTTAGGCTTCATTTAATCCTACAGCATTCAAACCCTAACCCTAGATTAACTGTTTTTTATTAACCCATCATTGCTCCCAAATTCTGACGTTCTACACTATGTTGCCAATACTCTATTTACGTTCCCTTACATTACCAAAATGCAAGTCATTTCTTTCAATATTTAAGATATATAATAAAATTAAAATTATTAGTTATTTACCAATATTTTACTTCTAAATATTGCAGTTTATTGTCAACTTTTTTCTCAAAGTCAAAACAATGCTCTTTATATTGTATCATGTAAATTATGAACTTTTAAAACATTTTATACATAAAAGAAATACTAATAATGGATGACTGAACACCAAAGTAGTGAGCTTTGCTTTTTATTAGATTTTTTTATTCCAAAAATGTGAAACAAAAATTTTTTACTTCTCTGTGTAGTTTGACTGTATATTTAAAGTGCCAAAGTGCAGATTCATTTATTATTCTAGCAATATAGTTGTTATTTCCTACTTGATGTAGATACAGAAAATATATTGTGTGGCGTGTCTATGTAGCCATTGTATGGCTGGTCCATTTCTGTGAATGAGAGTTTTTGTAAACATAAATGAAAGAATAGCTTTATGTTCAGAAAATTGAATGAATTTATTTAAATGAAAGAATTTTATCATTATGTGCTTCAGAAATAAATTTTATCTGTTTTTTTTGTTTGTTTGTTTTTTAGATAATAAAGGATGAGATAAATCTAAGTTAGTTTTAATAAATGGTATTAAACCAGCAACATTTTTTTTTTTTTAAGTATAACTTTTTATTATTTCCTTTCACATGTTCCTTGTTTCTACTTTTGTTACTGAGCTCTTGAAAGTTAAGCTCTCATGCAAGTTTGTATTGAAAATGTCAAATAAAACTAAGAAATAAGAGCTGAATTTTTTTACTAACTACAGGCATGAAAGTTTTCAGCTTTTACTCTGAATTCAGCTTTTTAAGCTCCATACATTTATTAATTTCATAATGTTTGATTGCCTTTATGTAGAATTCAGCTTTTTTTGCTAACTGGTACTTTCATCCCTGTAACTAATAGAATAAGTTTTTAGTTCACATGGATGCACAGAACAAGTAATTCCTTTAGAATAATATTTATTCATTTCAACTTTTTTTTCCCCCATCTGACAGAAAGTCGTTATTCTACTGTATTATAAAAAAAATGTTGCTGGTAAAATGTAAATCAAATTTTTAAAGATTATGCTTTCTTTTGGGATTAATAGTCTACAAGCTAAGTATGTGAGTTCTACATGCAAGTAAAGTAATTGCTTGAAATTTGAGTTTGTGAATTTTTTTTTCTTCACATTAATCAAAAATATACATTTAAATAACCTTTTAAACATTTGATTGTTTTAAAATTGTCAAAGGATTTTTAAAATTTTCTTATAGCTATAATGCCTATTTGTGCTATTGATAGTTTATTACTAATTGATAAATTAAAGTTACTGTTTTCAAAAAATATTTTTCTCATAAAATTCTGCATTTGTATTGTATTTGTTTTTATTAAATACAGTATAAATTATTTAATGATTTTTTTTTTTAGTTGGCCTAAAATACATAATATATTTAAGTTTTTAATTTGGTTTATTTTAAGACGTTGCTGTGTTATTACTATTACTAATTAAGAAATCCTAAAGTAACTATTTCATGTAAAATAATTCTTCCAAAATGTTATGCATTTGTACTTTTATTTTAACAACATTAGTGTAATATGTAAATTTTAAAAAAAATGAATGAATATTTGGCGCTGCATATACTCAAGCAGATAGCAATTTTTTTAATCCTTTTAATAAAATGTGACTTTCAGAAGTGTATATTTATATAAGCTCTTGATGAAGAATATATATATATGTATTTAAAATTGTTTACTAAGTCCGAAAATGTGCTATGACTCGATTTAAATTTTACTATAAAATTGTGTAATATATATATATAGATATCTGTATTATATAATCAATTTTTATGCTTACTTTGCAAATGATTTTACATCTTTTACAAAAAAGAAATCAAATGATAAATAGTAATCAAATTGTACATCATAAAAATGTTAGTGTGTCTGCTTTTGTATATGTCGTAGCTGTTAACCAATTCTCCTCCTATACTTTCATGGTGCTCATATACTGACTAGTCATTGACTTGCCATTAGAAAAATATCAATCATCTGGTAACATTATGTTTGATTGAGTGTATGCATGTTTGTGTATCTTTGATTTAGTCAACATGAAATATTTCTTTATGACAAATAAAATTGTTTATATAAATTAATTTCAGTTATCTTTATTCTTCTCTTGGCATATTTTTATATGGAAATCGTTTGAGAATAGTATTCCTGTGCAATCACTGACTTCTTTTTAAATGTTTAATGTAATTAGCTAAACTTATATAATGTTGGTTAAAAGCTTAGGTTCATTAATAAATTTGTGAATAGAATACAGTCAAACCCCGCTATAGTGAACCTTCAAGGAACCGAAATTTCTGTTCACTATAACCGGGAGTTCACTATATCCGTTACGCAGACAATTTAACTCATGGTTCCCAAACTCCTCCCTTTTATTACACATTGTTCAAATAAATGACTGAAAAATATTATGTAGTAGCAAAAAATGTATTATTTTCCATTACTCTTTGTCTTGCGTACAAAAAAAAATTAGTAATCTTTAGCTGATGAGCAATCCTCAACATCAGATATGGAAAAACTTCCCGACTCTCGGATAATTTTTCCTGAATTTATGTTATTCCGCTTCTTAAATCTGTCTAACCTGCCATTCGAGCACATAAAAGTAGTCTCATAAAATAGCTTAGCAAATTCATCGACATTTGTGTTGTCCAGATACTTCGATTGGTGAACCCATTCAGTAATGCTTCTTCAACATCCTTGTGATCTGTTTTTCTCAACTTTTTTCTGCCATCTAAATTTTTTTCATGAGCAGAAATTATTAATTGCCTATTTTTCTATATGTTACAAACTGCGGATTTGGATAGTTTATATTCCCTGCAAATATCAGCTTGATTGCATCCATTTTCAATTTTTCTGTTTATGCCCATTTTATCATCAATGGAGAACATTTTACGTTTACAGCTCGCCATAGTTAAATTTGAGACACTTGTTTGCAGGATTTTTTAAACTGAACTGAGAGCAAAAAGGAGTTGAAATGAAGGCCTTATCAACACATATTAGTGTCCTACCCTTTGACAAATAATGAATAGTTGCTCATTCCCTCTGACATAAAATGCATATTGATCTGACTGACACCATACAGAGGTATCGTCTGCCTGGGTTGGAAACATCTGCTTTGTTTGTTTAGGGATGGGAAAGCGAGATAAAAGAAGCAAACAAGAAAAATGCTTATCGCTACATTCCCCTCCATAGATGGTTTTGAAAATCGGTATATGTAATTTTTTTTGAAGTAGAAATTTTAAAATTATTATCAAAAAAATCAGTTGAAGACAGAAAAAAGTTCATTATATCCCACTTCCTCACTTTTTTGGTTCACTATATCCACAAAAAATAACATCCGAATATAGCAAGGCACGGGTCCGAACATTTCGTTCACTATATCCGGGAGTTACTATAGCGAGGTTTGACTTTTCTTTTCTTCCAGACGTGGACACATACCTAGGTTTGCAAAACCCTTAACCGTATAGTCCACGTCTGGACGACAGTCTAACTCGCACAAAACTCATAACTGCACAATACAGATGTTACAGATGACAATAATTCGTATCACATTACTTAAATTTATATAAATAAATTTAATAAAAAAAAAAAAAATTTAAGCAAAGAGAACAATAAATGAAGCGAATTTTGTTATATACATAATAATTGAAAAAAAGAAAACAAATGAAGAAAATGTAAACGAGGACGAAATGTATAATGAAGGACAAAATCAAAAACTGTTAAACACTATCAAGATTACATAAAAAGTCAGGTTTAATTAAAATTTTAATAAGGAGTCGTTTTCTGCTAGAAAATTCATTATGTTAATTAATTTAGAGTTTAATGTTTTATTTGTAAGAAAATTTTTTTGCCAAATATGTAAATTATTAATGTTTGAAAGTCGTGCATGCCATGATATTGTGTAAAGACAAGTCGATAAGTAATGCTCTGGTGTACCTGGTTGACCACAGGTACAAAGGTTTGTATCCGAGATATGAAGGTAATGAAAGAAAGAAGGAAAAGGGCCGTGACCTGTTAGGAACCAGATGACTTGTTTAATAGGAATTGAATTAAAGTAGTTGACATTATTAGTAGCGAGGTTTGACTGTATTAAGATAGTATGTTGAATGGATGCCACTCTTCAGTCCTGGGGTATGAAATCAGTTTTGAGAAAAAATTCAATGGAAATTCTGCCAATTAATATCTCTCTTCCAATTGTTTTTTTAAATTAAATTTCTTTTATTTCCTTAAAAATGCAACAATAATTTTCAGTTAAAAATAAAATAAATTTTAAAAGCATTATTTTTTATATTTATTGCTAAATGATCAAGTAATGTAACATTGCAATGAGAGAATGGGATTGATTGAACATAATTTGCTTGTTTAGAAGCGCCTTGCCCTAGAAACAGTAAAAAAAATTTGGTACCATTTTGGAATATAAATATGATCTGATTTTTTGATCTGGTTTTTTTCCAGCCAGGTTTTAAAATGCTATCCAAAGTTAAATTACGATTTTTTTTAAAAAAAGAAAAGAAATTTATAGCACTAGGACAAAAAATAAAGTTGAAAGGAAAAATAAAGAAATGAATGGTTTAGGGAAAAAGCTACTGGTTTTATCAGTGATTTCACTCGCTTGCTGTAAAAATTAAATTCATAAAATAGAGAAAGATATTGTTTAGTTTGCTTTTAGAAAAATAAACAAATTATTGATTTAAAATACAAGCCATTATCATACACTGGTACAATAATACAGAAAGAAAAAAAACGTAAGTTGATCTTTAGTGGGGTTTGGTCTATACTAGTCGATGGTAGACATTTTTTTAGCACAAATATGTCTTGGCCTATAATGTTTTCTTTTTTCTGGGCCTTTTTTTTTATTATTTAGCTTTGTTATTTAAGATTACTTAGGAAAAACATGAGTTACTAAATATTAATAGAAAATTAATCAGTCAAATATTACTTAAGAACTTTAATTATTTTGTGAATGGTTTATCTCAGTCTTGATTTTGCAATATATTTTATAATGTGTTTCAAAAGAGCAATTATCGCCATTAATTTGTAACATCCCTAGCTGTTACCTATTTTATAAAAATTATACTAATTTAATGGCCTAACATTTTACAAGCTATTTGTTTTAATTAGTTTGTTTTTTGTCTCTTAAATGAAATCAAGATTGATGGTTCAATTTATTCCAAGATTTTTATTATCATATGGAAAAATAGGATATTATTTGTGATTCACAGACAAACAATTTACTAATTTCATTTAGAAAAACAAACTAACCAGTTTATTTGTGAGAAGAATTGAGGACATCTTGGGTATACCTTACAATCTTCCTTTCTGAGAAATTTAAAATATGAATACCTATTGTTATTATTCAATTTGCCTTTAATTTTTATTATGTGAGTGAGGCTGAACTCTCTCATATTTTCAGATCCTCTCGCTTAACAAAATTTTAAATTGGAATACAATTTGTTAAATAGTTTTTGAGATATAAAAATTAAACAATAATTTTTTTTTTCTTCTTGCAAATTGAAACCTGCTTCCCCGAACACATCCTTGATTGTCTGGAATTTTTCCTTGGAGTACATTCTTTTGCGACTGACTTTGATGCGTGACTTTGCCAGAGCGTTTGGACTTGTGGATTTGATATAACTGAGGCTATACTGTGAAGGATTAGAAACAATGTAATTTGTTTTAATTTATGGTAAACTTTTAAATTATTATTTCATTCAAACTTTAGATTTTACAGAAAGATAAATGTTAAAAGTTCATAACTATTCTCGCTGTTAAAATTAAAAGTAAGAATGTCTTCTGTTTTTTTCTTTTTTTTTTCATTAGTAATTCCGGACGTGTATAATAACATTGAATTTTTTGTGAAACAAAACTTTTGTTGTGTTTTTAGATTCTTTTTAACTTCAAAATCTTTAAAGAAGGATTCTTAAATTTGAACAAAATAGGTTAAATGGTTTCTAAAATATAAAAAAACAATTTTTTAATTCGAATGTTTAAGTAACAAATTTTGATATTGCTGTAAAAAAAAAAAATATTATTTTATATTTGTTGTTTTGTACAAGTTCAAAAGATATATGTCCCCTCTTAATTTTGGAACAAAAAAATGACATTTTTAACTTTCTCTAACATCAAAGAAACCAGGATTCCACATTATCGTGTTCTTAAGTTAACCCTTTGCACTCGAAGTTCTTTCAGCTGTTAAAAAAATGGATGCAATCACTAACATTTTGAAAGATTTTTTTACAAACTTACCTTATAATACAAAGAGATCACTGAATGAAATGGTAACTAAACATTAAGGTGAAAAAAGTTTCACAATTAGAGTGGTGGGTAATTTACAGGTGACAGTGGTGACTGACAGTCACTTCTCGAGTGCAAAGGGTTAAAAGTTATGTGCTTAGAGTTAAAGAAGAAAAGAGGTTTTTGATATTATGAAAATTATTTAGACCAATATTTATAATTATGTGAAGAAAAAAAACTCAAATATTATAACTTATCTCAGACTTAATTTATCAGATTTGAAAATTTTCGATCCTAGAATTTATTGATTGAATTACTATTAAAATAATAAATTATTAAGTTATATTTAGATTTAATAAGTTCCAAAATCAAGTTTGTTTAGCTAAAGTTAAAATTCAGTTAAAAAATGTGCAAATGAATATATGTATCACGTGTAGTAGTTTGCTACTTCATGAATATTCACCAAATCTTGTTGTTATTAAGATATTTATATTTATCAGTGTGCATGTGATATATTGATTGATCTAGCTTCTAATGTTGAGTGGGATGAAGGATCTATTTGCCCTATATACAAGAAAAGTGATAAACTCGAATGTGAAAACTACAGGGGAATTACCCTTCTAAATATTGCGTACAAGATCTTCTCTATTATTTTATGCAAGCGATTGGAGACCTACACCTCGGGAATCATTGGAAATAACCAATGCGGATTCCAGAAAGGAAAAACAACGACTGACCAATTGCATACTATCAGGCAGATCTTGGAGAAAACCAAAGAGTATAACATCAACACATACCACTTATTTATTGACTTTAAAGCTGCCTACGACAGCATCAACCGAGGAAAACTACTTGAGGCTATGTTGGAGTTTAACATCCCAAAGAAGCTAATCAGCCTCACAAGAATGACACTCAAAAGAGTTTCGTGCAGAATAAAAATCTCGTCAAGTCTCTCTGAACCATTTTTCACCGAAAAAGGCCTCAGACAGGGTGATTCCCTTTCTTGCCTGCTATTTAACATAGCTTTGGAAAAGGCCATTAGAGACTCTGGTATCAACACAAATGGAACAATCTTACAAAGAACTGTCCAACTACTCGCTTTTGCTGATGATATCGACATAGTTGGAAGAACAAAACGCTCAGTCATTGACGCTTTTGTAGCGCTTGAGAGTGCGGCGAAGGAGATGGGACTAGTTATAAATGCAGACAAAACCAAGTTTTTGATCGCAACAAATAAAACTCCTGATCGATCCCCTCTGGAGATAATGACTTAATCTTTTGAAACGTTAACCAGTTCAAGTACTTAGGAACCTTGATGTCTAGCCACAACAACCTGAAAATCGAAATAAATAACAGAATTTTCAAGGCTAACAGAAGTTTCTAGGGCCTCAGAAACCAACTCAAATCCAAGTTCATCAGTGTGAAGACAAAGTTAAACATTTACAAAACTTTAATCAGGCCTATAGTTACGTATGGAAGTGAGTGCTGAACCCTAAACAAAACAGAGGAGAAAAAACTGCTAATTTTTGAAAGAAAAATTTTGAGGAAAATCTTTGGATCTCTTCAAGAGAATAACGTAAGGAGAATTCTTTACAACCACGAAATTTACAAAAAATATGACAAATTCGGTGGGACCGACATTGTGAGAACTATTAAAGCATCACGCATTAGGTGGCTGGGCCACCTCTTCAGAAATTCTGATGCCGTCCCTGCCAAAAAAGTGACTTTTTCCACAATTGAAGGGACGAGACGTAGGGGACGACCACCTACAAGATGGATAGACGACGTTGAAAAGGACCTCAAGCTATCGGGAGTCAACCGATGGTGGGCCGCTGCACCGGACAGGGCCAGATGGAGGAAAATCTGCGAGTCAGCCTTGGCCTATGAAAGGCTGTTGCGCTTATGAAGAAGAAGCTTCTTATGTTTTGCACAATTTCAATATTTTGTTCAATTATACTTTTAAATTTTTTTTTCTTCTATTGTGAAAATTTTAAACAAATATAACATGGAGTTAAGCTCTCTGAAAATAAAATTTCAACTACCAGCACCACAGCTCTGAAAGAAACTCAGCAAGTTATGATTTATGAAATTATTTCTTTCAAAGTTTAACTAAAATTTAATTTTCTGATTGCAAATAAGAAAAAGTGTATGTTCATTTATGCTTTTTGTAAATTAAGCAAGTATAAATTCTTGTAACCCTTCAAACAAATGAAACTGTTTTGAATAAGAAATGTTTTTATTTATGTACAAAAAATAATATTTTACATAATAGATGAACTTTTCTATACAAACAAAGATGTGTGATGACCTACAATAATGAAATTAAATCATCTTTTGAATATAATCAAAAGGTTAATGAAAATGGCAATGTAAACTTTTTTTAATAAAAAGTACAGATTTATATCACAGAAATTTAATTTGGACAAACACTCCAATTCAATCCTATGTTAAACAGAAAATTGTTTTCTTCTTCTTTTTGCTTTATAAAATATATTTTTTAAAGTATGAGGTACAATTTACTTAATATACAACAACTTCAACGTTTTCTACCAAACAGATCTTAACAAGACAAACAAGAGTAGTTATAAATTGAAAAACAATTACAATTCTTAGATCATGTGAAAATTTGTGTCTCAAACTATTTAAATATAATACAATTAACAAAAAACTACATAGTATTTATATAGATGTAATGATATCTTCAAAACTTCTTATGGGTAATAGAATTTTCAAAGAAATATTTTTCAAATAAGCAATAAATATATGATAATCTTAATTATTGAAATCATTTACTGTAGATAAAAATCTTAAAATACCTTATCTTTCTTAACTACCAACATATCTTTGTATTTTTGCACCAATACATAATAAATGCAATGTTTACCACCATAGAAATCTCCAATAAAATCTACTATGATGAACATATATTTTTTCATTCTTGCCATTGAATAAATTCAAAAGTATTTTTGAAAACAGTCCTTGAAAATCTAGTTACATCAAAATACATCGTAATATACTTTTACAATTAAGGCAATTAACAAATTGTACTTTTTGTAAAGATTATTTGGAAAAAGGCTTGAACCCTCTGATAACTAAGATTCTAAATACTTTACATTGAGCGTCCCTTTATTATGATATTTAATAGCCTGACCCTCTCATGCAAATGAACTATTGCATCTTAATGTTGCTGCTAAAAGATTGGTGTGGGCAGGAATTGCCTGGCGTTGGGCCCATGTCCAAGAGGTTGTGGGTTTGATCCCTGTCGGCCAAAGATTCCCCATGTACAATATGGTGACTGGTGCACGCTAAATCTGTTGGGATCACCAGGTCCTCCAACTTCTTGTAACAAATCAATACTTCTGGGGATTAGGAATTGATCATGCTCTGGTTCAGGTCAAAAATTACAATCTGAATGTGTCCTTCCTGTAAAACATGATGTAACGAACGCCTGTGGCAGAAGACAAATTCTTGGCCATAGATGGCGCCATTGAAAAACAAAAAGAAGCGCACCCCTCTTACCTTAAAATAGGCTTGCTAGTATTGACAAGGGCCATAAGACGAAAACAACTAACGATTGGTGTAGTATATTATGCTTAAAAAACTTATTTTAGTGGTGTGGTAGTAGAGGAAGATATATCTAAACATCGTTACTAATCATGTACAACCTGCAATACTAATGATTTATCATTATCTCAAAGGGTTACAAGATAATGTGTCTGACCATATTGCTGTAATCATAAAAAATAGGTATAAAGAACAAGGAGGCTTTATTTTTATTGCATTGACTCCTACAATCCCAAAATCTCTATCCCATTAGGTATTTGTGGGATAAAGTAAAGATAGAGAAAGATAATCTAAACATTGTTACTAACCAAGTACAATCTGCAATACTAATGATTGATCCTTATCTCGGGGGGTACTTTTTTGAACAAGACAATGTGTTTTCCCATATTGCTGTAATTATAAAAGATCAGTATATGGAGGCTTTTTTTTATAGTCATACAATCCCCATATCTTTATCCTATTGGACATTTGAGAGATACAATTGAAAGAATCATCCATCATCTCAATCCTCTACTATCCAGCTTCACACGATTGCAAAATTCTATTCTTCTAGTTCGGTCTCAGATGCCAAAAACAATCTGCCAACCTCTCAAAGCAATTGTGCCAACAAAATTCAAGGCTATAATTACAGGTAAAATGTGAATAACAGAGATATTGAGGGACAGCAGTCATAATTAAGTTGCCGCTCAGTGTACATTTAAACTCATTCATGGAGATGTTGAGTAATAAAATTAAAATTTTTTCTCTGCAAGGAATTTTCATTTTGACAGCATTAAAAAAAATGCTCAGAAGTAACCTCCTGAAGATGAAATATGAGTGAAAACCTGTGGGTTACTACCCAGTAGCAGTTAATTTATACTGTTGAAAGTAGGAATGGTATTTTATGTTAAAAACCTGTCAGTTCTTCTGCGCATGAGCACAACTGAATCTTTTAATTCAGGGTGTTCTGGATGTTGCCAGTTGAAATGGAAATGGGTGAAAGAAGCTCTTCTTTTTCTTTTGTTTTGGTCTAAGCGTTTTGTGACAAGCTTTTCCAGATTCAAGAAAGGTAACTCAAATGCCAATGAAAAGATGAATGCCAAACCAAAAGTCACACAGATGTGCCCCAAATATAGGTAGACCTATAAATTAGTAAAGTTAAGTTAAAAACTTTTGAAGAATAAATTATATAATTTTATCACATCCAAATAAAAATTTGTTAATTACATTACAAATTTACTAATGTGAATGCATCTGCAATATTTTAGTCTTCTCATTAATTTTACTTATTGCATTTTTTCGCCACAGCTCTAGAATTAATTGCACTCATTTATAAAACTTGTTTACCTAAAGATGATTTAATGCACAAAATGATTACTTTTTTATAAATCTTATAATGGTTCATTACTTCACCGGTTCCTCATTTAGCATTATATGCAATTCCTGAGAAATGCTTCATATTGTACCAAACACAGGGGCTCATTACAGTTGGAGGTGCATGAAACAGTCTTCAAGACTCCAAATCTTTATTAGCAGAAGGTCGAACTATCTATAGCACTCCATTACAATTCAAATAAAATTTTAGAACAGCTAAACACAGGCTTTACAACCTCAGGTAAGTCAATAATCTAACTGAAGCCCACGACTAGAGTCAAAAGCAGATTACTTCTACTTTGACATGGCACATTCCTACTAATATAGGATTAGCAAAAAAAAAAAAAAAAAAAAAAAAAAAAAAAAAAAAAAAAAACTAGAAATTTTGACATGATTCTAGACAATTCTTGTATAATTCTGTAAATATTGGTCCTATCACTTTGAAACTTGAAGTTTCCATAATTTTGTCACCAAATAGCTAAGTCAGCAAAAATAGTGTTAAAATAATCGTGGTGTTACTTCCTCTCCAAATTACGATAAAATTACACAACTTTCTTGCAAGCTTTCTAACTAAACTATTTAATTAGGCTTTGTCTGATAACCTTCTAACAAAAATAATATTCACAAAATTATAAGCATATGTAACAATATACAATGCATCTGTGAATGTTTAATGATTTTATATTTTGCCGAAAAGAATAATCACAAAATTATATGCATATTTGCAAATAATAACAATATACAATGCATGCGTGAAATGTTTAGTGATTTTATATTTCGTCAGTCTTATTTTTGGCATTTTGCACAATGCTTTGAACTTTGCCATAACATGTACAGTATATATATGTATAATCCTATAAAAGAACTTACCACGACATATTGACTGAAGTAAAATGGTGCTCTTACATAACTAGCATAAACATACATCAATAAGGGATGGATCAGATATGCTAAATAAGAAAGTCTACTCAAGGGGATGAATCCTTTCCATGAAAGTACATCATTAATTGCACCTAAAAATAATTTCATTATGCTTTACAAGACAATACAGATTAATTGAAATGCAATTAATTGTATAAACAGAGAACCAACACAAAAAATTTGTCTACCTAAAAGAATCTTCATCTTTGAAATTCGAAAAGGAACCAATGTCCATAGCTCTTGCCAGGGATGTAGCAATCATTGGGACAAACTGGGAAGTGTCCCGAGCCCCTGAGTATAAGGAGCCCCCATAATACCCTCTAGTTAAAATGATATTTCATTACATATTAAAAGTATCAAGTTTTCAAGGATTGAAAGTTTTTGTGTTTGCCTTGGGAGTCTAATTAGGCTATTGCCTCCTGAAAAAGGTCCTATAAAGATTATGATTTTCATCCATGGAAAAAAAAATGTGGCTTATCACTATACAGCTCTAAGTTTTACATTATGGTACATGCTGCACATGGAATTCTAATTAATCAAATTTTAAAACATGTTTTTAACCTATTACCAAATTTATTAAACCAATAAAAAATATTTATTTTCTTACCTCCACATCCAGAATAGCATGTTACAACTAACCAAGCTATTCCCAATGCCCAAACTGTTCTGCAAGAAGTTGCATAAGCTACTGAAACAGGCCAATCAGGTAAATTACCACTATTCCAATTCCATGTTCCATAGATCACAAGCATGCAAGTAGTGGTTACAAAGCCCCATCCAAACATTTGAATGCACTGCAAAGTTATAAACTTTTAACAAATTTTTGCAACTAGAACATGGTTTCTTTGTATGCATCAATTTTTTTTAAAAAAATCTGTTTACAAGTTCATTTTAATAATCTTTATTAGAAGCTTTTTCCACTCATTATTTTCGCCATTAAGAACTTGTTTATCGTTTCTTTAAATAAAAAGTTCAGTTTGACACTAGGACTGATTTTACACAAATATTTTTAACAGAATTTTTTTTCTTCTTTTGTCTAAAATTTTTTTCTCTGAGAAAATTTTGATCCAAAAACATTGCCAATAGCCAAGTGACACAACTTAAATGGGATATAAACAATCTAATGAATATAAAACATATATTTTTTTAAATTGAAAAACCTAGAATAGGGAAAATTGTATGATTTTCACTATTGATTTATAAAATAAAATTATTTTTTATATCACCGAATATTTATGATAGTTTTATGTTGAGTAAAATGTATAAATTTTCCAATGTCTAAAAACTTACATTTAAATTTCAAGGTATACAAAGAAAAATGAAATAATAAGTTTAAGAAAGATATAGATAATTCATAAAGCATTTTTAATTATGTTTTCAGAATTTTGGATAAAATTATTGCAAAATATTATTGCTGTAGCATTAAGAATAAAAGTCCCAGATTTTAGACATTAGCAATAATTGAAATTAAACCCTAATAATGAAAAAATAATCATAATAATAATAATCAACTTTCTCCCCGCCCCCCCTAAAATTTGCAACAGCTTAAAAACTAAGCTATACATACCTTGGATATTGATATTTTTTCTTTAATAGCTAATAAAAAACCTGTAGCCATTCCTATACAATAAGGAGCATAATGTGCATATGGTTTATAACCCATATTGTCCAGGTAGTCATTGATATCACTAGAGAAAAAAAATGTAAATAAATGAAAACTAATATAAATTACACATATAATTGTCAGCTTTTATTTTAGAAAAATGATTATAATTTTTTTAAAAATTCTTAGTTTCAAAATTAGATTAAATAGCACTATGACTCACAGATGAAATAGCACTATGTCACTAATCGTATGACAGCACTACTAACGTTATTGAATTTGACACAGATGATGTTCTGGAATATTTAAATTTGTAGCTGTTTTGGAAGTTTTCAGTGTTATATCTTTTTGGAAATACACTTGAATAAATTATTTTATTTTTATTTTTTATTGCTATTTTTTTACTGCTTTTCTTATTGCTACTAAAAAAAATCTTTATATGCAAAGAAAATATAATGTGGGAAAATGCAAAATAAATTGCATATAATATATTAAAAATAGTTTTTGAAAAAAGCAATTTGTAAAGCTAAATTGATACTGACTCATTCATATCTATCTAATTGTTTATAATGCATCGATAATTTACGATCAAAGAATGTACAACTCTATTACCAATGTATAAGTCGACATCTTGTTTTTTGAAAAATTTTGGAGTTTGAAAAATCGACTTATACACATGGATANATTTCTAAGTTTATTGATAAAAAATAGAGCGCGAATGTCTAAATAAGCATTACTACATTTGTCATTAACATGTCTAAATACATGTGCGGCCCTTCGTTAGCCAACCTGCTGTGCAAGTGGCCCTTCACTCAAAAAGATTGTGCACCCCTACTTTATGGTATGTTTTGGAAGTTTTCAGTGTTATATCTTTTTTGAAATACACTTGAATAAATTATTTTATTTTTATTTTTTATTGCTATTTTTTTACTGCTTTCCTTATTGCTACTAAAAAAAATCTTTATATGCAAAGAAAATATAATGTGGGAAAATGCAAAATAAATTGCATATAATATATTAAAAATAGTTTTTGAAAAAAGCAATTTGTAAAGCTAAATTGATACTGACTCATTCATATCTATCTAATTGTTTATAATGCATCGATAATTTACGATCAAAGAATGTACAACTCTATTACCAATGTATAAGTCGACATCTTGTTTTTTGAAAAATTTTGGAGTTTGAAAAATCGACTTATACACATGGATACACAGTATATAGCAGATACAAGAATCTGAGGCTTTGAGGATGCATATCGTCTCAGTGAAATTATTATTATGAAATTATTATTATGAAATACTATTATGAAATTATTATTATGAAAATATTATTATGAAATTATTATTATGAAATTACTCTGTGGCCTTATAACTATTTTATTTTGCTTATTTATATATTTTCATTTTATCACTTTCTTACTTCAGCCTGAAAGAAATCTTGATTCGTTATGAAGAACTCTAATTTTAGGGGAAAATTATTCATATGAAGTTTATGAAAACCTAATTTCATTTTATAGATACTCTTAAAAGCGTAAACAAAATTAAGAAAGTAAAAAAAAAAGGGATCAATTAATAGATAAAAGTGAACTCAAAATTGAAAAGGCATTGAAATATGGTTTGCTATAGTTCTAACAACTATAAAAACATTCCATAGTAAGTTAATAAAGAATATAAGTTTGTTTATGAATAGCGTTTCGTTCAGGCAATACAGATACCTGTGATTTTTTCACTTATTTTGATTAAAAAAAATTTTATTATAAATTCATAATGCATTAATTTTATTATTTTAGAATTTTTTCCTGCCAGCACTGACAGAATTTTATTTGCAGAAAAAATGTGATAAATCAACAAGAACCATATTTTGTAAATGCTATATCGCAGAAAAAGGAATTAAACTTTATAAAAAACTTTTTTATCATAGTAAAATTCCTATTTACACAAAGAATAATATAATGACTAAATATGAGCATTACTAAGTATTTAAATATTTAATACATAGTAGAGAAAACTGCACAAAGTTATCATTACCATACAATATACTGAAGAACAAAGTTATTTTCTATTAAAAAATAGCTCACAAGTAGTAATACTATGACACAGTAATGACATCATTTTTTGAATCAAAATTTTTTACAAATTTAGGGTATCTTACTTTGAATGTGGCAATGTAAAGAGGGAAACTGGTGGCAAATTGTACATGAAGGTAAGAAATCCAGTTGCAAGCATAGATATAACTATGCCGAGGCCAATTAATAGCAATCCTACTTTTGGGCGCCTAAAAAAAATAACATTAATTATAATACAAACAAAAAAAAATCAAACAAATTTAAAATAAAAATATGAATGCTTACCGATATAAGGCTAAAATTATAATAGGTGATATAATGAAAAATTGCATATCGCAGGATAAAAACCATCCGTGTGGAACACACTGAAAATGAAAAATATTAAACTTTTCTATATTTAATATCGCTCTCTTTATACCTTCCTAATTTTGATATATAATACATGATTTAAATAAAATAGCTAAGTTTTGTAACATGTGCATAGCTCAAAAACATGGATTTGTCTCCTTTTCTTTTTATACAACTTTATTTCAGAAATAGGATTTAACTAGTATGCCTAAATCAGTTCTAAAAATGAAAATATTTATCAATGCTGTTTAAAAAATATATATTATCTTGAAAATTTAAGTCAGAAAAAAATTTAAAAATAAATCATTACCATTATTCTTAAATAAACATATTTATTTGAGTCCATTTAACCCAGCTCTGTTGTAACGTGTCTGAGGGGCTGCTTGCGAACTCAATTTTGTTTTTCAGCAGATTACCAAAAGTTTTTCTTTTCTTTTCTTTTTTACTTAACTGTTAAAATTATATGCTATATGTATAAATGGCAGAATTTGTTATTTTTTTCTTCATGTAATATTGTGCTTTGAGGTTGAAAAAATAAGCTTGAATCATCTGATGGCTTGGGATATAACACTCTGAGGTTGAAGACATACATTAATGCCTTTCTATCTCTATCTTATTAATATCTAATAAAAAGTGTTTCATTTGGAATTTAAATACTATCTAAACACTAAGCCAATAATCAGAGAACTCTCTCAAATGTAAATTCCCTAAATTAATTTTTTTTAAAAATACTATGAATAATTTCAATAGAAAAAAATAAATATGGGTGCTAACTATGATAACTGGTTGTAAACAGTCTTCTTTATAATCATATTATTACTATTTTTATTATTTTTAGATTTTCAATTTCAGGGTACTTATAATAGTCGGTTCAGGATATCAGTCACTTCAGTAGTTCTAGTTTCAGGAAATTTTATTTCCCTAAACTTTCATAAATGTTTTTTTTTATCTTAAAAATAATTGTAGTAGAATTCAAAACAATCAAATAGAAAGTGCACCAGTGAAATTTTATAGGAAATGTAACTGAAATTCTTAGAATTACATGATTTTCTCACAGCAAAATCATTCATTTAAGAGGGTATGTATAGTATTATTATCATAAAAGATGGGTCGCATAAACAAAATAAATAAAAAAATAAACAAATTCATAGAATCAAAATAATAGAAATTAACACTTTAATATTTCTTTCTCTTCCATACTAAATAATATTCAGATGTAATTTCCAGAACAATATCAATTCTTAAAATAAACTTTATTTAACATTTAACTCCTGGAAAAAGTTTTATGTATCTTTTAGTAAATAAAACGAGACGTTAAACGTTTTAATTATAACACGAACCATAAGGGGCGATTCACCATAATGAACTACGAAAAAACTATTAAATTTTTTATTTTATAAAAGCTTTTAAAAATTTCTAACCATTTCGTAGTTTGTATAAAAGATGGTAAAATTAGGTAAAATTTGTGCACTTATAGTACAGCTTCAGTCATTTCATTGACAATCTACAACTTTAAAATGTGGTTTTTAAGCTAAAATACAATCACAATACTATATAAAATATTTAATGAAACAAAAATGCAATCAAGACAACAAATGTAATTAATACTTTAAAGTCAACTAAATGTACATTTTTTTTTAGTTTCATAAGTCAATATTTAAAATTTTCTTTTTTACCCATTTTAAATAAATATGTATTTGTATTTAAATTAATAACATCAATTAACTTTTAAAAATTAAACAATGAAAATTTTTGTAAACCAGATTTTTATTTTAAAGTTGATTAGTATGACGACTAAAACTTTTTACATTTTTATGACTATAACTAAATTCACGATTCTTTGTACACAGACATATTTACAACAGTACCTCTAAAATAACAAGAAATACTCAAATATTTTCAACAGTAACAACCCAGTACATAATTTTTCAAAGTGAAAAATTAATGGAAAATTATACCATATGTAAATTATGTACATTTGTTATTCTTATTTCTACTCTTAAATACTTCACCACTTAAAAAAATACTTTACCGCTTTGGCAGTTGGCACAAAATTAGAGAAATAAAAAATATTTGTCCACCAATAGTTTTGACAACCAGTAACAAAAGGCTCCAAAGTTTCATTCCAAATAGGTCCACTTCCGACTAGAGGACCCAATAAAATTACTCCAGAAATCATAATAAATGCAGGGGTTAACCTAAATTAAAGATAGGAAAAATTATATAACTTAAAAACAAATTTCAATAATATAACCTTAAATAACTTGGAAAAAAGTAACTTACCGGCAGTATCTTCTAATATAAAAGCCAACAATTGAGAAATGCCCATCATTACTTTCTAAATATTGAAAAGTAGAGTACACAACAAGCAAACCACTATTAGGAAGAAAAATTTTTTTAAATAAAATATTCCCAAAGAAATAATATTCATTATGAGAATTTTAAATTTCATTTTTCATATCTAAATTTTAATACATTTTTAAAGGCTTAAATGCCTAAATACAATGTTTTTCTTTTTAAAGTCTTATATAACTAAATAAACTAAGTTTGATATACAAATATATGGAACTGTTTGCATATTGAAATTTTTTTTTTATTAATAGGTTCTTCTCAAAATAACAAACGGGTAATTTAATTACAGGTTATTTTTCCTTTCAAAGTTAGATTTAAAATTAAAAAATAAATCAAAAAGAAAAATGAACAGCTTTTAAAAAAACTTTTTTTAGTTTTCTTTTTTTTTTCCTTCCAATTTTCTGATGTTGAGCAAATTTTTAAATCAGATATTAGCAACAAATAATTTTTCCCACTGTATTCGTTTACACTCACATATGCTCAGCTTTATCAAGGAGGCAACACATCCTAGACATCCCTTAGCTATTATTAATGACTTACATAAAGCTTTAGCTTATGGCAATAGCATAGTGAGAGCATAGGAACAACACCTAAAACGCAAGAACAAAAACTTAAAGTTACAGCCACATTAAATCATTCACAAAAAGTGTATGACAATATAAGACCAAAAAAAATAGCTGCGATTCCACAGAAAAAACTTTTATCCTTTCAATCTGTGGAGAAATAAATTCCCCAGCCAAAGATTTGCATTTGCGGTAATCGGAGATTCATATGTCATGAATCGCTACCTATTATTCAAGTGAATATTGTTTAATTAGAAAATAATGCATTTCAACATTGCAGAGTCTAAAACTTTTTAAAGGGGTAACAGGTTTTGTTTGTTCAATTAATAGTGAATGCAGTAAGGAGGGAGCTTCATTCTGGTTTTCCAGAAAAGTTTATAGTAGGAACAATCTTAACCATAACAATTTTAGAGAAAGTAAACTAAAGTTTGAATTATCCAAAATAAAATTCAATTTACCTACTATTTTTTTAAAATATTTTTATATAAAACTCTAGGATCCAAGCAAAAAATTTGTATTATCCACACTCGAAGAAGCAAAATCATTAGAATTTTCTGCAGTATGGTGAAATGTGAAACATTACATTGAACAAAGCAGATTAAATAAGAAAAAAAAAAGGATTTTGTGATTGTTTAAAAGCTTACCTTAAAAAGAAAAATGAATCAGATGCAAAGGCTGAGTTCAACACCACTTGAAAAGCAAAATTAGATCCTAAATCTCGGGCTTTATGCAACCCAGCTATTAACAGACAGACATTAAAGAATATTGAGAAAAATATGGAAGTAAAACACACTCTTGTCAATTTTACAATGTGTACTTATGCTTTTTCAAATAGAGTAAAAATGCAAAAAAAAAAAACACTTTTTTACTTGAAAAAAAAAAGAATTATGCTTATAATAAAATTCATCTCTGATTTCTAAAATTAAATTTTGTAGTAAAATTAAGTAATCAGATTAATAGTAAGTAGTCAGATAAAGCAAATTTTTGTTACAGGTGGAAAAAGACAGTTAAAAGTGTCATTATGACTGTTTTTGCTAGTCAGAATGACTGAAATAGATATTTGAAATATATATATTCAGTTCCTAAAAACATAATGTGCGAGTTCATCAATTGGTTTTAACTTTTAATCAAAAACTATTCACCAATTTGAATAAAGTAACATTACAAAATCTAAAAAATGTAACCAGTTTTAAGTAAAAATTATTAGTCTGAAGCAGAGATCATTTAAATACATAAAATATAACAAACAACAAGGTAATCATTAATTTATGCTGTGATATTGACGAAATGTAAAAATTACAATAATTTTAATATGTTATCACTGAAAAATATTTTTTTATTTGATTAATTTTTGGAACAAGTTTTTAAACATTATTTGTGACAAGCATTATTTTGCATTTGTTGAATCAATTTTAAAATAGTTAGAAGAAAAAGTGTAATACTTCAAAATAAAAAAATTTGAATTTGCATTAACAATTTATGTTGTAAAAATAATTTCATACAAAATGAATTTAAGCTACATCTTCCTTACTCGATACTTTTCCATCATTTAAAAGGCATTTTTGAAAGAAAAAGTTTCTTAGTAATAATGTTTGTATCTCTTTTTTTTTCCACATTTGAAAATACATCAAATCAAATGTAAACAAAATATTTAGCAGATTAAGTTTATGATAATATTAGATCTGTCTTAATTTTAAAATAATGATAACACTCACAAATACAAAATTATTTGAATTAAATGTAAAATGAATTAATAGTATCTTCAACACAAAATGAAGCAAATGCTTCATCTGAAAATATTTTTTGCATTACTTCTAATAAAAAATTATTAGTAGAAAAATTCACAAGATAATGCAAGTAAATCAAGCATAATTAAATATAAATTTTCACACAAATAAAATAATTGGAATAAAAGTGATTAAAATATTAACATAAATTTTGTTAATTGCATTTACTACTGCCAAAATAATTAAAATATATTAAATTAATCATTATGCATTGACACTTTATAAATACTTTGTAAATATTTGAAACAAATTATAAACACATACATTGCACATTGTGTAAACTATCAAATTTATGTACACATTTAAATTTCAGAAATATTACCTAAAGTCAAATAATCTAAGCAATAATACACATGACCCAGCATAATCCATGTTAAACTCAAGAATTTAATCCCATGCAAAGAAGACAAATGATTCATCGGAATGGAAGTATTCAAAATCCTGCACGAGTTTCGGTATGCAGAAAAGGCATAAGCAAACTGCCTTACACTATCTGAAAAATACAAATAAATTAGCTACACATATTAACTGAAATTATATACCCATCTTAAATTTCTTTTGGTAATTTTTAATAAAATTAATAATTAACAAAACATAAAACTATTTCCAAAAACATTGCATTCATATAATTAACTAAACATACTTACATATGGTAAAAAGAAATTATTAGAAATGTAACGTAGAATGCTTTAAGTCAGTTACACATTAAAATTTTATAATAATGATTGCTATTACCCTTATCTCTGAATACATTTTATTTTAATGCACAAATAATTGGGGATTCTCTTCTGGGTATGCATTTTTTAAAGTTGAGGAGCTAGTTTGAACTAGTTTTAAATATTAATGGAAAAAATTTTTTATAGTATTAAAACTAGTAAAATATAGAAAAATATTAAAATGGAACAGGCTTAATTCCATAAATGCATATTGACTAAATTTAAAATCTATTAAATAAGCTTCATTGTTGACTTTTATAAAAATAAAAGATCAAGTTTAATAAAGTTATCTGAAATATAGCTTTCAATATATTGTTAAGCGAAGTTATCTTCTTTAAAAATAAATAAAAAGTTAATCTAAACACAGAAATGTGATTTTTTATTTATTTAAAAACAAAAATCAATTTAAAAATCTTTATACCAGACTTACCATAACTTTCGAAAGCCTTACAAATGTGTGCAATTGAAACTAAGATCTGTAAAAAACTACAAAAAAGTAATTGGTACTCCACACAAAACATACTAATGATTTGCCACTCTATCTATGAAAATACGACTCTGTCAATAGAAGATCGGAAAACTCATATACAGTAGAGTCTCGATAATTTTAGATGGACGAGACGGAGTCTGCCACAAACTTTTGAAAACTCAAATTATCGCAAACTTAAATTTGAATAAATATTTAAATAAATAGAAACAAAGCCATTTTTAAAATTTCAGTATTTAATTGAAAAATATATTATATTTAAAGAAAATTAACTTACAGTAGAGCATCAGGGTACATTTACTACATTAAACCAAGTTACAATATTCATTATATAACTGCATTAGGTTAATTATACTTTAAAATAACTGTCTAATGTTTTTAGTTTTAACGCACTATTCACATGTTTCAGTGTTTAACACACAATATCGTTTTTCCACATTCAGACGTAGTAATCATCATAAAACCCCATCATAGTAATTGTTCCACATGTCGTGTATACGTTGGTCATTATTTGGGAGCAAGACTGACTTTTTTTCCACAAGCATGGATTTATGGGAAACTGGAACAATCGAGACTCAACTGTAATATGTTGATCAGCTTTAAATTGCCGTAATATAAGATTAATATTTTAATGATCAGCTACATAAGCAATATTTAATTAAGGAAAAAATATGTTGATACAAACTTTTTTTACGAACAATTTCATCAATATCCATTTCATGTTCAAATCTAACTTGAATGAAAAAGTCCATAAAGGTTGCTAGTGTCACAACTCCAAATGCTACAATCACTCCAAACCTGAAAGTAAAATTAACAATAATTCCAAACATTCAAAGTTGTGGGATTATAAATAATTTGAATTTCACAATTGCACATAATCTGACAGTGATGGATAATGATTTATATACTTGAATATCACACCATTGTGATCAAAATATGAAATTATATTTAAATTTTTTCTTTTCAGTTACTAGAATAAAATTTTGTTCCATTAACTTTAACTGCCTAACTACTTTCAATAACTAATTTATTAAATTTATACAATTTACAGGATAGGAACTAGATCATATGGCAAAATAAGTTCAATACAAAACAGTGAAAGGATTAATATTGTGAAAACTTCCAGCTAGAAATGAACAGTCTATGAAATGGGAAAATATTCAAATCTTTCTGAATCAGAGGCACTTTTCTAAATAGTCTAATTTCTGACAACTGATATCATTCTCACTACTGAAAAGGATAAGATTGAAAGATTTCATAGCATGAAAGTAGAAGTGTCAGAGAGGTACAACTTTTCCCAATAATTAATAGTTATAAATATATTCAATTTAGTTCTGAGTTACTTCAGTTTTAAACTAACGTTTCAAGCAATTATTTTAAACCACAATGTGAATTCTCAAAAAGACTCCTTAGATCTAAAGAAATGTTTCATAAATTAACATTTACTTAATTTAAAGTAGTTATAATCTATTATAAAGTTGGGCAAATAATATAATATCAGAACTAAATTGAATAATTATATATGTAATTTAATTCTGAGCTACTTCAATTTTAAACTGACGTTTCAAGCAATTATTTTAAACCACAATGTGAATTCATGAAAAGACACTTTAGATATAAAGTTGTTAAGTAATTACAGTTTACTTAATTTAAAATAGTTATATTGTATTAAAAATTTGGGCAAATAAAGTTAAGTCAGTAAAGAGGGCAACATCAAAATGTATTTTAAAAATCAACAATTTAACTGCCAGAATCTAATAAAAGAAAAATGTATTGAATACTAACATGCCAAAAAACATAATTTTTTTCCCTGACTACAAAAAGTTGGAATATATATTTTTATTTAGGTAAGGACTATTTTTATAGTGAAATATTGGTGATAAGTTAATTTCAATAATACAGGATTTAGCAAATATATATATATATTATTTTAATGCAAAAAATAATAATAAAAATAAAATAATTACTTGATACAATAATCCTCTTACATTAGCATATTACATTAAATGTATTTGGTCTCTTGAGATAAATGTACCTTTTTTAATCAATATTTTGACCTCAACATAAAAAAAAAAAACAATGAAACACAGTGACAGCAATATCAGCAAATGATAACATAAAACAGTATAAAAATAAAATATTGAAACAGATTGCAGTTAATATTAATATCTTACATGCTAATTATTTGACCTGTTGTGAGACCAGGTCTTTCAGATGTTTCACAATGCCCTACTGAAATTTTCATCATCAGACGTTTAGCAACTGAAAGAATAAAAATAATAAAGAATGCATGGAAACAAACGGTAAAATAGACAGGACAACATTAAAAATAAAAATAGAAGCTAATACTTACTACTTTCTGTTACATTACTAATATCATCAATGTCACATGTGGATGGTAAACAGAAACCCAACCTGTGATGCA
This sequence comes from Parasteatoda tepidariorum, assembly GCF_043381705.1. NCBI lineage: Eukaryota > Metazoa > Arthropoda > Arachnida > Araneae > Theridiidae > Parasteatoda > Parasteatoda tepidariorum. Next base: position 72,594,516 of record NC_092207.1, read on the forward strand.
TTATATAATAGTAAGCCATAGTCTCTTCATCAATATTAATTTCCTAAAATATGAATAATAAAATAAAAACTTTATAGTTATTACTTAATGGCATCAAATATAATGCAATATTTTTTTTTTCTATTTTTAAAACTAGCTTTTCTAGCTTACATACACATTGAAAGAGAAAATATAAATGATTTTAACAAATCCAAAACAAAACCGTAAAATTCATGCTAATAGTATAGATGCAAAAAGCTTGCTCTAGAAGAGGGCTTCAAAAATATCATCTTTTAAGGGTCAGATTGAATTTAGCTTTTCTATCTATCAACAATGGTTTAATTATTTTAGTATAATGTAAACAATTTCAATTTGTCTTAAAAAGGAAAAGCCAAATTACAGTAAATTGTATACATGGCAACCAAATATTATAATATTTTTGAAGTAAAAGAAAAAACTTTCAATTTACACATTTTATATTCTTTATAAATTACAGTAAGTTTTTAACTATTCTCAGTGGGAAAATAATTTTCTTATATGTTGCAGTATATAAACTGCATATAACTTAAATTTTAAAATAAATTCCTTAATTGTATACATTGTAAATATATTTTGGTCTACAATTTTTTTTTTCTTTTAAAAAATTCAAAAGTCATGACATTTGATAATCTACATCTTGGAAATTTAAGACTATAATTAATAATACCTATATATTTTTATTACAAAAAACTAGTGAAATTAATTTGAAGAGCAATATTGGTCATATTACTTTTAGGTTAGAACCTATGTATTTAACACATTGACCATTTGAGAACTGCAAATTGTACAACCTTAAAGATAGAAAATATGTATTACGTAAGATAAAGTTATCAAATTTTGTATTAAATTTCCTTCTGAATATTTCTATTAAAGGGTCGAGTTATTCATTAATATGTATACCAAATTTTTATTTGCTTAAGTTTTAAAACTTCAAGTTTATCTTAGAATATACTCATCAACTTACTAATACAAAATAATGAAAGACTGAAATTACACCAGCATTCTATCTAACACTTTGTAAAACTAAGTATTGTCCTACAATTAATGGTTATGATAGTGTTAATATGTAATAGATATTTTCTTCCACAAAATATAAGTTTTAAATTATTAATAAATTCTGGTTGTCATAAATGTCTAAATCTAAAAATAAAAATTATTGCTATTCATGACGGCAAGGAATTTATTTCATTAAAAGCAATCATCTTGAAGATTTTAAACATTTCAGTTAAAAACATAAAATACCTGTATCTAAACTTGAACAATGGTGCTTCTCTGTTTATGCTAAATTAATATTATTCTCTGTTGAATACAAAATTTTAAATGATAAGCACAATTAAGTAATCACAAATCTTTTAAGTCTCCAAGAAAATTGCCATCAATCACTTTGTTACTGCTTTTTTATGTACTTTAAAAATAACACTTTGGATATATTTTCAAAAAGTAAAAAAAAAGATAAATAAAAAAATAGCTAAATTATTTCATTAATGACAATATTGCAGACATAGAGACATTATGTCATTTAGATTCCAACAACAGCCAGTCAAAAAACTGAAAGATGAAATAAAGTCTCAATGAAATTTTTCCTATAAAAAATAAAATGTTTCAATAAAAATTTTAATTGATTGTAAAAAAAATGGTGTGTGAACTATAAACAATTAGTGCAAATGATTTACTCACGATTTACCACCATATTTAATTAAACTGTTGGTGTCACATTCTTCCAACAAATTAAGACACTGATTCAATTTATTCTCTTGTGTATGAAGAAATAGGTAGTAAGGAAAGGAAAGAAATATCAACTAATATCATTAAATATCTAATAAAAAATTTCAATTAAAAATCACATTTTTCTCAATCAAAGATATTTATGGGATTAAATGCAAAAGCAACCAGTATAAAAAATAAAAATAAATAAATAAACCAAAATGCTGGGATTGAACTTTTAAATTTACTAGGAAAATATTACAATAATTTGTTACTTTCCTTTTTAAAGAAAAAATATTAATTTGAAAAATAGAAATTTTCTGATCATTCCCTTAAAGTTTATCTAACTGATAAAAATTACAATCAGATAAAAAAAGATCCTAACTCTTCACCAAACATTTGACATTAGCTATTTAGACAAGTGAAATATAGCCAGCCTTAAATTTGAAATCATTCTTGAATACGAAGAAAGAGTCCTTAACTCACAAAATTAGAAAATTCAGCAAGATAGTCCTTCATTTTAATGAGTAAGTAAAAAATCAATGCATACCTGAAAAGCATTTTTCAACTTCGGATACTTCCGGAAAGCCTTTTGAATGGTGAAACGGCGATCATTTTCTGGCAAAACAGGTTCTACGTTAATTGAACAATATTGTCCAGTGTAAGAAACTTGCATATTCGATTTTGGTGTTTTTATAGCAACACATTCATCATAAGAGCCAAATGTAGATAATGTTCCATATAATATGCCCTCAGGTATTTTACTAGAAGCATCAATCACTAAAATTAAAAAAAATTATGTATTAAATAAAAAGGTCCTAGTTAAATAATTTAAGAAGACATTTAAAAAAATTTCATAGACCTGGATAAAAAAAAAACTTAATTTAAGAGTTTAAAAAATTAAAAACAATTAATCGAAATTTCAATTCCAGCTACATAAGCATTATTTTTTGAATTATTTATGAAAACTTATGTATAGGGGTACTTATACCTCAGGAGAAATTTTTCAAAGCAAATTCAGTTTCACCTTCAGTGGTATTCAAGTTCAGGAAAGAGTGGATTTAAATAACTTTAGATGGCATCACCAAGTTTCAAAAACTCATGGGGGAAAAAATGACCCCAAAATATCAAATTGCAGGGTAATTTTATCCTGCAAATTTTATAAATATCCTACAAATATTATAATGCAGGATTATTATACTGTAAAAGGATTATTTCCCTTTCGCAATGCAATCCCATATACATTTATATTTTGAAAATTCTCAGCATTTGAAACTTCATTGTTTTACTGAACTCCTGTTTCTCTAAACTTTAATAAGTAGGTGATTTGGTAAAAGAGAATTTGCCATGAAAGGATACTCCCATAGTTTAGCATCCTCTTAAGAGAATATTTTCTACATCAGTACTCCATCATACATATTATTAGTTTTTTAACGTATATCAATTTTCTTTTAATCTTTGCATATGCATTAATAGCCAAAGATTTGTGATAAACTTGCGACCTATATTTGTGATATACCTATACCATTATCTAGACAATATGAGTAGCTGGCCATGGTCACAGAGACGCATTTTTGAGGAGGAAGAAATTAAATTTCACAATCACAACAGCTCTCAAAATTTCATATGAAGGAAGAAAAAAAATTCTTAAATCTGCAAAAAGATAATTATTTTTGTATTAGTTCTTACTTTGATAACTTTAAATCTATTATGATAAATCAAAATTTTCTTTACCTGAAATATTGATTTCTAACTAGTCAGAAGGACCCTCATACCGACACCCACGTAGTTGCTAGATAAAAATTAAAGAGGCTTTTGTGTTCACAAATTACACATTATCATTTTTAGGTACTTAATATTATTCTGTTAATTTTTTCGCCCACACTGTGCTTAAATTATTTTGGTGTCTTCCAAATTTATTTTTATATAGTTATTGATCATAAAGAAATAGACAACATACAAATATAATTTATTAGATGAAAAAACGAGGAAAAATTTGAACATTTCCAAACTTATTTTCAGATGGTAGATTAACTAAAATGGTCAACAGGACACAACATAAATACCAATTTTTAATATTGTATTCATTCTTATATTAAAAGTTTCCTAACTACTTCCTCATTTTTAGAGATTTTCAAAATTTTTAATAAAATTAATCAATAAAAGGAAAATTTTATCAAAAAATTATTTCATTTTTTAAAACTTATGCCCTTAGGAATCTACAATTAAAATACTATGTTATTTTTAATGAAATACTTATATTAAAAAAAAAGCCTTTTTAATGTGATGCGATAATTCTTTTTTTAAAGGAATTTTTGTGAAAAAATTAGGAGACAATTGCGAATACTTTACAGAGTTTAAGGAGATGGTTCCTACATATATAAATTTCTAAATTTCAATGACTTTGCACTAACAAAATGGAATTAATTTCCTTGAAATGGAACAGATTTCCTGACGATACAACTCAGATCATTGTTTCCCTTCATGTCTATGGAAAAGTTTTCTTTATTTATTTTTAAACATAAACTTTAAAATTTTCCTACTATTGTAAGAAATAGAAAACATTGTTAAAAACCTGCTTCATATATTTAGAAACCCAATTAATTACAAAAATAACTAATTATCCTAATAAACAAATATTTTCAATAAAATATAAAAAGCTCAAAGTAATAATTAAAATTGCTACCACAACATTTAATATCAGGTTCTGAACCTTTTCACCTTTTATTGAAAATTTCTACATAAATCTCTACGATATGAATTTCTATACAAATACTTATGAATTATGTCTAATAATTTAAATCAAAAAATTAGATAATGTGTTAGCCCAAAATAAATATTATTGCCTTCCAGGGATAGAAATTAAGTTGCTGATCTACTAGTCCAATCACATTTTTACTGATCCATTTACCCGAGTTTTTTTTTCAAGCTAATAGAAATGAACTGAAACAAAAATAACACAGTGAATTTCATAATGATATAATTATGACAAAATATGTTATTGTGTGATTAAAACACAGACTGAAACCCTTCAGAATGATCTAAAGGACCACTGCATTATGTTGCCCCAAGTTAAATTTTAGTGGTCCTGTGCCAATGAATCACCAATTTCACAGAAGAAAAATAATTTGCACATGTTATATTTAGCATCACATGTGTATAACTAGTACACACACTAAGTGTTCTTAAAAAGGAGGTCCACCCTGCCTGACTTATTATAGAGGTAAACACTCTCCTTACTCTTTTTTTTTAGAAAAAAATATGCTTTTTTATTCCAAGAAAAGGGGGCAGAACACAAGCTATTCAGACTATCATAACTACTGCAAATTATTTTTAGGTCAAGTTAATATGTATAAAATATTACTTATCATATTTGAGTATTTTAAACTCTATTTTGAAAGGCACTAATCTATTTAAATATACTTTGTAAGATTAGTGCCCTTCAAAACTGAAGGTGCCCTAGTTTTGAAAAAGTACCTTGTCCTTTCTTATTATTCGGGAGATCTCTGTAAATATTTACAAAGATGCCATACTTTCCCTCTTAGCAAAAATAAAGTAATAAAAAGATATACTCTGGTTAGTAATAATTTAAATTTCAACACATTAAATTAAATGCAAGAGAAACATGAGTCAGAAATGAAGTGAAAACATTAACATACTATTTTAAAGGTGATTATTTTATATTTGTTCCTTTCTTTATCCTCATAAAATTGTATTTAAATTTAAAATATTTTGTACTTTACAATATCTTTTATCACAATTTAATTTTTACTCCCTTTCATTCTCGCAATTGCATATTCGAACAGGCAGCAATTTCAGTGGTTATCTATTTGTGTGTCATGCCCAAACTATTATAATTTATCCCATGCACACATACAAAATAATAATTTAGAAAACTAATGGCCTGCACAACACTGCTGCTAGCTGTATGAACTATTTACATGTCACATTGCTTTACCTGGAGATAGAAAATGTATTTTACAATCAAAGACTATTTAGATAAAAATTAGTTACAGTTTAATTTAAACTGTACTCGTAATTTTTTTAAAAGTAATTGAGAATTATCGTGAAATCAGTGTATGTATCATTCTAGGTGCAGGAAAGAAAATTGCAGCACAAAAAGTAGCTACATGAAAATGAACTGAGAAGCAGATCAACCATTATAATTTTATGCTCGTATATATATGTACATATATAGACATTTATATATGTATACAAATAAATGATTAAAAAATTTTATTTACATTTTCATATAAAGAGGATAAAATCAGGGGTCTGTCTAGGGTTTTCTGACAGGTACCTATTTTGTGAAAATTTAGACGTAATTTGTGAAAAATTAAAAATTATATTAAGAAATCAACACAAAAATATGGATTTATCGTTTCTTAAGGGATACAAAAATGATATTTTAAGAAAAAGTATTTTGTGAAACTACCGTTTTTCCTAAAGTTGAATTTGTGAAGGTACCGCTAAACGGTAGTAAATTCGGCCTGGACAGACCCCTGAAAATATATCTGCAATTTTGTGTTTAAACAAAATTACAAAAAATAATGTATTTAGTTTACTGAAAAATTAATTTAAAAAAAATTACTGGGGAAATAAACAACAGCTTTAAATTTTAATATTATAAACAGAATTTTAATTTTTAAAAAATGCTGAATTTGAGGAAATACATCAATTTAAACATTGGTTGCTTTGCTAGTCAAATTAAGTTTCAGTAAAGATGCTATTTATGATTTTAGGCAATGCTTGATCAGTAGAAAGATTTTAATTTTATCTTACATTGCTTCATTACAGTACGTAAGTACTAATAGTTAATTTAAAAAGTGAAAGAAAAGATTGAAAGTTTCATAATCATTTATTAATAAGTATCAGAATTACTTTAAATACACAAATTACTTATAATTTCATTACATGTTTAAGAACAAATAGTCTCATATAATTATATTAAAGATAACTTCGATTAAGAATCTTATAAAAACAAATAATTTTTTTAGCATTTGTAATTTATCACAAGATAGCTCACAATTTATAACCTTCCTAATACTAATAGGAAAGGTTAATAAGATGTATCAGTACGAAATCTTTTCCATTAAAGATGAAAACAACATTTAACAAGAAAAATAAAATAAATAAAAGTATCATTTAGAAGTGGGGAAATCTTGTAGCCTCTTGTATTTATAACCTTGTACACATGTTTTATAGGAAAAAAAAAGTCTTATAAGAAGGGAAATATTGCTGCTATTTCAAACATACAAAACAAAAAACAGTATAAAAAACTTAAAATGTCACATTTGAATCCATATCTAGGACTAATAACTAAAGAAGTAACCAGGTTTGAAGCAGCACTCATAATAAAATGAAAATTTTAATAATTTTTGATACAATGATGATGATTTACATCAATCATTGAATATATGAAACTAGCAACAAAATTGATAGTTTAAAAAATTTTATTAATCCATAATCTGGATATAATAATTAAAATATAACTGTATAGAGGAACTCCTTTAGAAAACTAGAAAAAATATTTTTTATCATTAGCTGATACACAGTTTTAATAAAATAAATCAATAAGTTACTTGAAAAATTACAACCATTAATGTCAAAATTTCGGACAAAATCAACGTGAATAAATAATAAGATAAACATTTGCTGAAAACAAGTATTGCGAACCATCTTTCAACACCTAAGGATAGACATAAACACATTTTTTTTATCACAATAATTAAACATCAAAACACTTTTCTGCTAAACTAAAGTAACTAATGCATATCTAGTTTCTTTTTTGCTAGTCTGTGATGGCAATTTTCCAATAACTCTTTCAGTTCTTTTTCCATATTAGGAGCAATCTGTAGCTGATGCACCATGTCAATAAGTTTAGCATTATCATAAGCTATAATAAATTTTGAAGCACTTCGAATAGTTCCCGAGAGTTTTAAAGTTCTCATTATTAATTTCATTTTACCAACTGCAGTAATTAAAGGCAAAGCAGTAGATAAAATATTGTGGTGTTGGCGACGGGCTCTAAAAATAACTATTCTTGTGACAGGATTAAACAGTTTAATAGAAAAGCCAGCAAGAATGCAAGATACACCAAAATCACCATGAATTTCATTAACCATATCAAGTACAGTGTTTTTAATGTCTTTCTCTTTAACAGGCAATTTTATTAAATGCTGATGTTTATCAGTCACCAGTTCCGAAACTATATACCTATATTTCACTCTCACCATTTTACACAATTGTTTAAAAAGTCTATCAATCAAAGCTAAATTTTAGGCAGTGCTTTTATCTACTGCTTCTCTCAAAATTTTGTTTTCTCTTTCTAATTCCTCAATAACAGATTTCAAATCAATAATTTCATCCTTTAAAGCATTGATTTCTCTGGCCTCAAAACTTACAGCTCCGAGAGTTCTGGTAAAATAGACTAAAGGATCCGCTGGTTTGTCTTCTTTTTCATACATCTCCTTCAAAATGCGAGTAATAACATCAAAAGTTCCACTGCTTTCTAAATATTTTCGAAATTCTTCAGTTTCTGAATCGGTTGTGGGGGCAACATTCTTGTTTTGCCCCAAAGTAGGCATATCCGGAACGGACGACATTTAATTCATGCAATTAATTTAAAGTAATTTTCAAAAACGTAAGTTATTTCAGGTAAATAGAACTAAAATTGAACAAAACAATTCGTATCTAACAAATAACACGTGAATAGTAAAAGTTCGAATTTCGCAGCTGATTTGTCTGACAACGCTTCCGCTTGCTTATTTCTGTCTACGACAAAGCATGTTTGCATTCTCGACAATTTTTTTTAAAAATGCGGTTGATTTCTCTTGCCTAGAGGCCGCTGTTCTCAACCACAGTTCTCAGTTCTTCACTTTTGGGAAGAACAAACACCGGTTCCATGTCACAAATCTGCCTTCATGGAGGCCTAGTTAGTTCAAAAGAATTTCAGCCTCAAATTTATCGGGTACATTTTTTGTTATAAAGGACCTTTCCAAAGAAGCAAAAAATAAACCCCACCCTTCTGGCTGACTCGGAACTCTAATAGTTAAAGTTTTTATAGTCTTTATAATCGAATCCAGAGACTCGCAATTTTCAACTTTGTTTTCAGAATAATTATCATTAGTTTTTTGAACTGACTGCTTGCGCTACAATCCCAATTCTGCTTTTGCTCTCTCTAATTTTATTTGTTCCAATTGTAACTATTGTTGTTTACTTTTCTCAAGTTCCTCCAATTCTGTTTTCCTATCATCTATTATCCCCTCGATTAGATCAGTTACCATATTAGGATCTGTTTTGTAACTCTCAGTATTTTTTATAAGATTAGTAAGATCTATATTTGTCATTTTATCACTTATTATCACGCCTAACTCAGTAGCGGCAAGTTGTAAGTCTACTTTTTTCTCTCCTTTAAACATTTTGCAAAGAAAATACAATCACAAAATTAACATATATCACTTAACTCATATGGGTAAATACAAAATTTAACTGGTGGGAGTAAATGACCAGAAAGTTCATGCACCTACTTCGACACTAGATGCTCATCCAGGAAAGTTTCACTTTTGATTTTAAAGTTTCACTTTGATTACTTCGTAGCTTACGCACAATGAACATTAATTGCACATCTCAAATTTTATCCATAGATCGCTAATCAGTCCGGTTAGTACGGACCAGATGTATTTCAATAACTCTCACAGTGGATTGTACGCATTAATTATTTTATTTAACACTATAGTACACACACATTTTCACTATTGTATAGACACATCCGCTTGATTGCGGAACTCATTTAACACTGATTCAAATATTTAAAACTCTTAAGAGATGGCGCTTGTGTCGCAGTGGGCACGAACACAATGCTAACTTTGAAAACTATGTTTAATGCAGTTTGGAGTTCTATATAGTTTCTAAAATGAAATTAGTTTGAAAATCAAATCCAATAAGTTTAAGAATCCAATCATTATTAATCAAATTTATTAAATCATAAATAAAATGGTAAAGCGTAAAATTTACTACCACTTTAAATACTCGAGGGACATACATAAGGTACATATTTTTTCGATGTTTTTTTTTTTCTTCTCTTTCTCTTATCGTTCTTGTATCAAATGAATTGGTTAGAACCTTTGGTCTAAAAAGTGACCATCTAAATCTAAGTGACATCTTTACATTAAACAATTAATCTGTGTAATTTTTAGATTGTTAAATTATAAGGGTTCCGAATCACCTCTAATAATAGCGCAATATTCAGTAGCATCTTTTTATCGGCATGGAAATCGTGGTTTCTTTTCACTAAAAACACTTTTGAAATTTAGAACCGCGTTTTCCCTTAAACTTCGTTTCTGCAATGCAGCTTGGTTTAACCTCGCGGTAACCAGAAGTACCGCGAACTTATATTTTTGGGAGGCGGGAAATTCCCATTTTGCCAAATGAAATTTTCCTTTTGATAGAATGAATCATTAAAAGGTAGGTAATGTTAGCTTGGTTTAAAAAAATTTATTTTGTTGCTAATATTTTCACAATATGTTAAACTTTTCCTACAATATATTACAGATTTATCGACTTCATACTGAATTATTCTAACCAATGAGCTGCGATTGGTCAATGGGTAAGGCTTTGACGTGTTGTGAAGAACTGGAGTTCGATCTCCAGTGGCGGCTTGAAGCCCACTCAGCTTCAGACCGATGTGTATCATTATGTCTGGAAAGTAAAAGCTGTTTGTGGGCAATGCTGACCATATTGACACAATCAGCATTTCTTACATTGCGAAACCTCAACCTCTATAAATCCCATGGAACACATAAGGTTGTTGTGGGAATGCTTTACTTTCTTTCTAGTCAATAAATAAAATTAATATTGAACTACCTGAAAAATAAATCTAAAAAAAAAGAAAGAAATTAATTCGCAGCTAAGATGATATAATTTTTCACTATTATATGGATCGAATAGCAAATAATTTAGTAATCAGCAAATCTCTTCGAATTCCGGGCAGAAATAAAATAGGTATCATGAGAATCATGTTTTAAAATGAAACTATAGTTTCAGTATTACCTAATTGAAAACTTCATTCACTTAAGTAATAAACAAATAAGAAATAACAGTCGACATGAGCATTAAAAATAGGCGCCCGTTTTCAAGACTTACCAAGGGTTTGAAAAATTTTGACTGTTATTTCTTATTCGTTTATTTCTGAAGTGAATGGAGTTTTCAGTCATGTAATATCTTACCGCTGCAGTTTCTTTGCCTTATTTGTTAAAAATAGTTTTAAAGATTTTAATAATTAAAAAGAAAACGAAAGTTAATTAATTTAAATAAAAAGTTTGTTGAACTTATTTAAAATATATTAATCTGCTGAATTTAAAAGGTAAAGTAATAAGTTAAGTAGATATGGATAGAGTAAACGTGATTTTATGCCTAATTTTTTTAAATTAATATACATAATTATTGATAATAATTGAATGAATGAAATAATGCCAGCATATAAACAGATGAAATAAATATTTTTTTTTTAAATTACTATAGATAATTCCCAGCTTGAATTATTTAAAAAAAATTTTCCCGTAGCATCAAAGGGATTTTGTAAGAACCTCCCACTAAGTTAATGAATACGTAATTTATAAAAACACAAAATTCTTAATGTTCTCTTTTATAATCACAAGGAGATTCTGCTTTCTGATAGCTATCGCTCCTCAATTCCCCAAAAATTCTGACGCAGTTCCTTCCGAATTAGCTTCGAATTCTTTTCTCCTAAGTTTTATTTTAGATCCCAGTTATTATGCCTTGATGTTCTTCATTCTTTTTTTGAAGTGAAACTTCTTATGCGACTTCCAACAAGGTTGCGTTAAACATTTAACGCTACATTTTTATTGGGCGGAAAATCACGTGGTAGGATCCAGTTTTCCCTCATTCATTTCCATATTGTTTTGGTTCTCACTAGCATAAAATTAATAAAAGTATTGTTTTTCTATAAATATTTTTGCATCCCTAATTTAATGTTATTTTCCTGAACCGTTATTATTACGCTTTTAATTCAAGAGTTTAAAACTAAGATAATTGTTTTTTTATTATTATTGTTGTAATGTAATTCTGTGCTACATTTTAAAATAAAGTTATGTAGATAGGTGGTTGTAAGCAACGTTAATAAAGTTTGTCTTAAAGAAACAATATGATTTCACAAAAAATCAATTTCTACCCCTTCCTCTTTTCATTTCCACATTACGAAGTTTCACTTCTTCCGCGCGGAGGGACTCCACGCACTATTTTTTCTTTTTACATTTTATTTTAATTTTATTAAGGCTTACCTCCTCTGCTATTTATTGCACTCCATTCCTCGAAGCCTAACAATTTAATTACTCAAAATAAATTTATACAAAGTAAGACGTGCTGTTCATAATTTCATTTGCGTTTTCTGAATAAAATATGAGAAGATGAATTTTCGTAAGTATGACGAATGCGCCCAAACAAAATTTGCCGATATGACCTTCTATTCCGGCACTAAGGTTTATTGATTTCAAAATATTTATAAATGAATAAGTAAATAACTGCTGTTATTTTTGAAATAAAAATAAATGGTATTTAACACAATAAAATGCTAATTCAGTTTATACTTAAATTTTATATATATATATGGGAGTAAAAGAACTAAATTTTTTTATTTTGCTAATAAGAGAAAGACAAAATTAAATCATTCTTTCCTGTCGAAAGGCAACTTAACATAAATATATTTTCGAAGCTTTATAAATCACCTTTACTCTTTTTGCGAGGGCAATTTGAATAAAGTTTTAAAAACCCAGATACAGGATTCTGATGGAGTTGTTTGCATCAAAAGGTCGCAGCAAACAATCTAGAACTGAATACGAAAATTCAGAAACTGTTCTTTTCGACTTACGACGAATCCTCTTAACAAACAAATGAATCCACACGTGGCTTCCTCCACATTTTTCTGACAAATATAGACGATGGCCTAGAAAATGTGACTATGGAAATGTGACCTTTAATCTTGAAAAGGTTTGTAAAATCCTTGTTTTAAGGATTACTACGTTTTTTTAAAAAAAGAATTTAAACACGTAAATTTTAACAGGTTTCGCATAGTAATGCACTTTAAGAATTGATGTCACTTTTGATTATCTCAACGGCTGTGGCACTTAAAGGAATTATTTTCAGTCTTTTGCTTTTATCTCTTTCGCTTTTAATATCAGCATACGTGCTTAAAATAACTGCGGAGATTACAGTTTGCTAACGGGTTCAGTAATCTTTTTTAGTTTTCATTCTGCGCGAAAAGTTTAGTTTCTAGATTTTGTAAATCAAGTTTGATATGCCCGAGAGAAATAAATAAGCAAAAACAATGTTCCATAGAATCAACAATTAAACCGTGAAGTCACTAAAAATAGTAATAAAACAGAAAAAAAAATGACTTTGATGAACATGCAATGAACATTAATTTTTTCAGTTGTAAATCGCTTTTATTGTCGTAGTGCTTCCGGCATATTTAAAGGAAACTAGAAGACACAACTTACGAAGCATCAAGAAATATAATTTAAGACGACAATTTATTTTTTATGCTATTGTTATAACTGGAATAGGCATGCTGGGGTTATTTCTATCAACATAAAAAAAAAATCTTATTACTTAACGTCCTATATGACCCGTTGAAAAGACAATTTTTACACACTTTTAACTCGAGATACAATTACATCCTAATGATACTTAAAGATAGAAGAAAGGTGATTTTTATTTTTTCTATATTGCTTGTAAGAAGTTTTGAATATGGGGTAGAGTTTAGCAAGACATAATCGATTGCAATTTGCTTATAATCACGATTGCAATTGTGATTTTAAGCTATAAGTATTTATGATAACCCTTATAATCCTAATAAAAACTAAATTTGAAATAAGATTATGCTCAATAATGATCGATAATTCCAAGTATTAATGATTTGATATCATATCTAATTTTATTGTATCGTAACTTAACTAATATTCTAATTTAATGAAGTTAATTTAATAATTATTCTGTTTTAACGGATTGAATTGCTTTTTGTACAAAGCTGGAGGTTTATGGGATTCAACAGATATTCTGTCCTACACTGTTTTCGGTGAACACTTGATTGGGAGAAAAATTACCAACTCCATTAACCCTTTATGCTCCGACGGGACTTGCAAGTTCCTCTAATAATATTCCCATATAGAATTGAAATGGGATGAAACATCCCATTGGAACTTTTCTGATATGACGTTCCATTTATCATTACTACTAGGCAACACACTATTATTTGAAGTTAAGCATCGCCTTTGGGACTTAGTTTGACTTTTTCTTAGAGGACATAATTTTATGAATAATCCTTGATCTTCAATTCTCAGCACACTTTTACACACTCTCTTTACACTTTTACTCTCTTTGATCTTCTAGATCACTTTTGTAACCAAGTCTTCCATAAGTTTTTTTTTTAATTGATTCATTAACATTTTCATCTAGTTATAAAGCAAAATGTTAAATTTTTAGGGTTAAAATTTTATTATGTACTAATCTGGCCGGAATATCTTGGTTGGCAGGGCGCTGGATTCACGTTCGTGAGAACGGGAGCTCGAATACAGCAGGCTGAAGAATCCCCGTGTAGTAAAAGATTACTGGTGCACGTTAAATATATCGTTTCACAAAGTCCTCCATGTTCCCATAACAAGTTTTGCCTTTTGGGGTACTGAATTAGAGACTGATTGTTCTCTGGTTCAGGTCAAAATTACGACCTGCGTATGAATGAATGGGTGTAAGAATGGGTCCGCCCTACAAACGCGTGTGACGTATGGGTGTGGCAGAAGTCGAATTCTTTGCCATAGATGGCTCTACTTCAATCAAGAGCAATCTCCCCCTTTGCCTAAATGGACCACGACAATAACAACAACATGTGCTAATCCTTTCTTGGGACTTTAAAGTTCCAAAGGGTAAATATTATATTCACACACTCAATATTTTACAAATTGTATTGAGAATAGTGTTGACTTATTTTATGTGTTTTGCTACAATTATTAGAAAATTTATGCCCGATTTGCTTTTTCTACCTAATTATTACTAGTATTTTTTATGTACGCTTATTATTTTATTTCTTCTCAGATGTAGACTGGAGAAGATGAGGCTGGACAGCTGAACTTCACAATTGAAGAAATTAAAATTGCGTGGGCGGAAATTCCATGCATGAGATTCTGACAATACAAGCTCAATACAAGCAAATAATAATCAAAAATTTTAATCAATTTCATTATATGTGTACCAAATCCGGGATTTCACCAAATTAAATATTTTAAGAAAAAAATTGGAAAATAATATTGAATATTAAAAAAATATTTGACAAAGTGAAAAATAGCCATTACTTAATTGGGTAAAAAAGCTATACGCATTTTTGATATTTTTTTAATAATTTGGTTAATAAATGGTTAATATTTCCTGTCCGTTTTCGGGACTGTGAGAAAGTCCTAATTATGGGGTTTTAAAAAACTTCTGGGCAGATGTTTTTTAAAGGGGTAGGTGGCAGGTAGTAGATCTCCCTTTTGGTACTTAGGATTGGTTAACTTAAACTTGTTTAGCCTATGATTGGGTATTTACTTTAATCGAATATGATTTGTTCTTAATTTATGAGTTGGTTAGGATTTTAAAAACAGTCAAAGGGAAAAAAAAAGATTTTTAGAAGTGGGAGAGAGAATTTAGAGTAAAAAGAATGTAAAAAATAAACTTAGTTAAGGCGGAACTACGCAATAAATTTTTCAACAAGAAATAAATAAAATAAAATAAATTTTAATTGCATTTTTTGATTGCTTATCCTTTTGATTGTATACCGAAGTATCGATTCGATTTTCATAAAAATGTAAAAATTGCAGTATAATAATGTCGAACGCGGGAGTGACGTAATATGTAGTGAACTTGTGCTCTCACTTGATTAATAGATTTGCTTAATCCCATCAAAAAATTTAGTAAATTGCTATAATTTTAACTACTTTAATTAAATAAATTGTTTAAATTATCTAAGAAAAAGAAATAATGGTACTTTCAACATAAATAGTTGAAATTGTAACTTATGTAGCAGTGATAATTTTTAACAAAGGTTTATTGACAGTTTTTGGAACAATTAGAAATAAATGCAGGTTCAGCAGTTAAAGAATATTCTTAAAATGACCACAGAATTTCGGCTACTACTCTTAAAACATATGAGCCATCACGTGAGAATAGATCGACAAGAAAAAGAACTAGAATAGCATTAGAGACTGCAAAAAATGATGAAAAAGAAGCTTCTCATTTTCCTGGTATTGATGCTCGATAGTTAGTTGCAATTATTTTTATTTTATATATTTATATGGATTATTGATCACAAAACTTTGAACCTAATTTACTCGAAACTATGCTTCTCTTACTTGCTGTATGTCTAGTCCGAACAATTTTCAACCGATTTACCGATAGAGTAAATCATAATGATTCCATTATATTTCAAAAACGCATCTTAAAATTAATATTAATTTATTATCTAAAGTCATTTTGAATTTATCTCAATTATTTCAAATAGTCGAAAATGGAAAAAGAAGGCCTGTATAAAGTAATCGAAGGTGGAAAAAGATAAATATTTTAACTACACTATAAGAATTGCGGTAAATACCTCTTGGAATTTGATGTCTAAAAACTTTAAAAATTATGTGAATGATTACTTTATTACAAGTTAATGCCATATCGAATGTGCTTTAATATTTAAAATCTTAACACCAATAATTGATAAAGCTTACACCAATCTTCAGCTCGTTGGTGAAGTGTTATTCGAAACTCTGCAAATTTGGCGAATAATTAGTGTATATTTAAAATTTTTAACGCTTTTTTTCGAAGCCCTGTCGCCAAGGTAAACGAAAAAGCTACAGTTTTAAGTGCCTTGCACTTAAAGCAATGCGATGATTTTAAACGATATATATAATCTAGCCGTGAAGAATTATTTGACTTTAGAACAGACAAATAACTATTTTGAGAGTTATTAAACTTTTTGAAAAAATCGCC
Source organism: Parasteatoda tepidariorum (assembly GCF_043381705.1). Lineage (NCBI taxonomy): Eukaryota > Metazoa > Arthropoda > Arachnida > Araneae > Theridiidae > Parasteatoda > Parasteatoda tepidariorum. The sequence goes on from NC_092207.1 coordinate 72,611,262, forward strand.
AAGTTGGTGACATTTTTACACCTAGATGAAAATTATCAAAATCACTGCCTTATTCTTAATTTTTGCAATTTTTTATGATCTCAAGTAATGCAGCATAGGCGTAAGTTTTTAAATATTAAAAAAAAATTAGACCACAAACGTTTGTCATTTTCACAAAATTGTGGCTTTTCTCCATATTGACGTTTTGCGCCATTGTCAAAATAAGCGTAGACAGAGCTGACTTTAGATATGCTAAACTTCACCTATCAGTAATGAGTTAACAGTTGCAAACTCACAGCAGTCACTCGTCATTCGGAAACGGCTCGCACCGACCACAATGCCAACGCAGAATATAATTAACTGCAGGCGGATCATGGTTAGAGTCCCCTTGCAGTCAGGCTAACCGTGGGTGGTTTTCTTTCCCATGTAACACAAATGCTGGTTAGTTCTTTCAAAAAGTCCTCCACAAAGGCAAATTTCTCTCAATACTTCATCCAAGAGCCGTGGTGGATCAGGGGATAGAGCTCTCGCCTCCCAGTGATGGCTGGTCAATTCGTATTCTGCACCCGGCTAGCACCGACCACAATACTAACGTAAGATATCCTCAGCGGTAGACGGAACATAGATTAGAGTCCCTTGCCGTCAAGCTAACCGTGGGTGGTTTTCGTAGTTTTCCTCACCATGCAACGCAAATGCGGATATGTTCAATCAAAAATGTCCTCTACGAAGGGAAATTTCTCTCAATACTTAATCCAAGAGTTCAATTGTTTTCTGGATTTAGTTCGAAATTACGAGACTACGAAGTTGAACATTGGTAACCGTAAACTCAAAACTGGGTACCTCTTCAACGATGGTTATAAAACTAAATACTTGATATAGGAGTTTCTTTTCTTCTGGATTTGGTTAAAAATTGCACGATGGTGGAGTTGAACATTAGTAGTCGTGAACTCAGAATCGGGTTGGCTGTTCAACGCCGGTTATGAAACCAAAAAATCATCTTGTCGGATTGATTTGATAAGCTACTCATATAAACATTTATAAAATGTTCTCTTTACATATAGCCGGCCAGGTGGCCGAACGGTTAGCGGCTCCTGACTGCGATGCCAATGGCCGCGAGTTCGAATCCCGCTCTGGGTATGGATGTTTCTCTCTGTTGTGTTGTCCTCTGTTGTGTGTGATGATGAATGTGGCCCACCCTATGAACGGGTTTGTGGCAGTGTGGCGAGGGTAATGTTACTCGCCTGCGTGACTTTGGTTCACAGGTGCCTACTGGGTAACGCGAAATGAGCAACAACTCTAGCATCTTCTAAGGCAAAACGAATAAAGTTCAGTGCCTGCCATTCAGAAAAAAAAAAGATTTACATATATTTGTGAATTATGTAAAATAATTTTATAATATTTAACTTCTATTCATTTTCGAATTTTTCGGTGTTCTTCGAATTTTTATTAATTTTCTGTCAGAGCTGTGTTGCATGCTTGATCACCGATTGGCGAATGTTGTTCTAGAAGCCTTGCTCAAAAATTTCGTATAAATTAAAATTAGAAAACGATTTTTGCTTAAACACTTATAGATTTAAACAGAGGCCTTAATCGCAAAATTCCTCTTCTTTAAGGACCACTAATGTTGTGTGTACAAAATGCAAAAATTAAACGATAGTGTTTAAGAAAATAATTTAATTAAATTTTCATAAGTGAACTTATGTCAACTTTTAGAAGTGAAATTCAAAAGAAAAAAAATCGTGTTTATGTCAATAATATAGGAAAAAGAATATTTAAAGGGTACCACAGAATATGGTGCGAAGACTAGAGACAGTTCTGCTTGTATTTAGAGATGAGACGGGCTCATCCTAAGCCTAGGCCCGACGCAGGTTTGGACTCATGGTAAAATTCCACATTCATTTCTAGGTTTTTCTCTTTGCATTTTGTTTTACAAGGTAGTGACGAAAAGGTTATGATGATTAATTTCTTTGTTTAGACAACAAAGGCTGGGTGGCTAGATCGAATAATTCGGCCTTTATCAGATGCATATTTTGGGCTCGGGTGAGCTCAAATTTCGAAAAGCGAGCCCGAACTCATCTATAGTTTGCTTGTGCGTTGACGAAATTTTACGTCACTGCTGTTCAGGATAAACCTTATTAATTTAAGCACTACAGGAAATATTCCAAATACTTAATTATGTATTTTTTTTACTTAAATTTTCGCGTTAAAGTTAAATAAGGAATAACAATTTTAATTTTCATTTATTTATTTGTTTCTTAGAAGGGAATTTCTCTATTAATTTTTTTCTTATGAGATAATTTTGCCACCTCTATATATATGAATCCTGGTACTGCGTTGCTAAGTAAATCAATGATTCATATAAATTATTCTAGTAAAACCTTTTTTTAATGCTTTTAAATAACGCTAAAAAGTAAAAAAAAAAAGAAAAAAAAGTCTACAACTGATCTAATTAAAAGCAATATTTTACTTCTGATTTCCTCAAACGATGTTTATGACCTATCAATCACATCATTAAGATTCGAAAAATCATTATCGCTTCATTGCCAAAGAAATTGGCAGATTCCCCCCCCCCCGATAAAAAACGATCGCTCATTAGTACCCAATATGCCATCAATATTTTTGAGGGGGAAAAAAAGTTAGCAAATCAAACACTTTTTCCCATCCTTTCCTTTTTCACGTTCGAAGAAAAAGAAGAAAAAAAAGCGATCGTGTTCTGATGAATAGAATAACAATTGAAATAGGTCAAAAGATAGCAAGAAGACGTTCCTTTTCGTCTGCTTGTTTTTTTGTTACTTAACAAAACAGACGATCTGCTCCAGGCATCGAGACCTTGAAAATCAGAATCGGACTACTGACACTAAAAGCTCATTGGCGATCTAAAAGGTTGATAAACCGCGCTGGTCAGCAATAAAATGCTTGAGTACACATTGTATTAAAACAAATTATATTCTTATCACCTGATTTACATTAATAAATGGTGATGGTGCTTTTAATTTGTGAACGCTTATCAGCTGAATATTTTATTCTTAGTACGATTGAGAAAAGTTTTGATAATTTTGTGATTTTTGATTTTCTTTAAAAACTATTTAATTATAATTAAAGATAATAAAAATTTTGCAGTAGAATAAAAATATTAAGCAGTTTGAATTAGTTCAAGTTTCTTTACTGTTTTATTTTTTTGAACTACAAATTTAGGTTACTAAAGTTCTGAAAACCATATTTTATGTCTTTTTTTAAAAAAAAGTATAGAAATTGATTTTAAGGTCTTTTTTAATGCAATTACCTGTTTGAGAGAAATATATGGGTGTAGGCAAAAGGAAAGACGAGGAGCAATAATCCCGCCCCCCCTTGAAGTTAAAAAGGTCTCTGAAATTTTGGTTTATTAATTTTCAATAGAAAAATATTAAGCAGCCTTCTTAATCTAGATATTATGTTTTAGAAATCACTTATGCTTGCTTTATTGTTACCATTATATTTCCTTATTATAAGTTTTAAATTACCGATACGTTTACTACATTTAATATTGATAAATCGAAGCAAATTTGGCAGCAAAAAATTGCTATTTTTGTCGCCAACCATCGGTTTTTTAATTTTTAAAACATAATGACATTTGGAAAGCAAAGATGAAAAACACTGTGAGTTTTTAAGAAATTCGTCTTAACTAAAAAATATGCGTTAGAGAAGGTTGCGTTAAGAGAACATTTTTTAAAATTTTATGGAAAGTTTCTAAAAAATAACCATAGTTAAAATAATTCAAATATAATATTTAACAACAAAAAAACTTTCCAACTGCGAATTGGTAAAAAAATAAATAAATAAATAAATCTAATATCTCTAAATAATATAGCAAGGTTGCGTTAAGAGAACATCTCTTAAAATTTTATAGAAAGTTTCTAAAATTAACAATTGTAAAAATAATGCAAATATTGCATTTAATTAAATAATGCATTTAAGAAAAAATATTTCCAACTGCGAATTGGTTAAAAAAAAGAAGTTAATAGTTCCAAATAATACAACAAGGTTGCGTTAAGCAACATGTTTTAAAATTTTATAGAAAGTTTCTAAAAAATAACAATAGTTAAAATAACGCAAATATAATATTTAAGAAAAAAACTTTCCAACTGCGAATTGGTAAAAAAAAAAAAGAAAAAAAAAAAAACGAAGTGAATAGCTCCAAATAATACAGCAATTTCAACGATTAAGAAAAAAAAAAGCTTAATAAAGCTAATCTCTTCATTGTATATATATGTTTTTAATTTTTAATTAAAGATGGAATAAAGTGGCTAGTGACTTAAAAAAATTGATAAATCAATTAACGAACGAATCGTAACACTAATTAGCTCCAACATAACTGAAAAAGCTTTATTAGTAACTGTAATTACGAAAGTTCCTAATATTAATAAATATTTTCAGTAATATTAATTAACATTGTTAGAGCTCAGTGAAACCTGTGAAATTGCACTTACTACCTTCGTATGTTTATCACCTATATGAGTTGATCTCAATTATCAAGTACGAAATCGGTAAAAATAATTAAATTGTCCCATTATAAGTTGAGCACTGGTAGATTAACCTCACATTGCTATCTCACAATAACCCAACATACACAGGTTTCACAGTATTAATAAAATAGTAGCTGGATTAAAAAGTTTCTAACTAATGTAGTCGTTTACCTACTAAGTTAGAAATTTGGCATTGTGTAAAATTCTCAAATAACTAAACGGTGAAGTAGGAAACGCGATTTTTTTTTTACACTTCTAATTATAAATTATTGACATTAGTTGAAAGTCATTTTTTGGTACAACAAATAGGTTTAGATTTAATTTTTTTTCTTTAATAAAATGGAGATAAACTTTTAATATTCGCCATGTATTATACTATTTGAATTAATTGAAATAATAACCAGGCGGCACAGAAGTGTGAGTCATTTTCCTGCATTCCTTACACTGATATTTTTTAACGTTAAGAGCCATTACCTACACTAATGTTTTTCTAAAGTGAAGGGTTATTGCCCGGTATCCCCTATTTCGATGTTTTTTCAAATAGGATATTATTAATAACAACCAAATAAGCTGGTTAAAATGTAATTTGTGTTCCATGAAAAAGATTGATTTATAGAATAACAAGAATTTTATTATTATTTTATCAACTCTGTAATATTTTTATTTATTTATATTATTTTTAAAGAAAGCAAAGAATTATAATTCCATGTTTCTTCGTGATTTTTATCAGCCTTCACTTATACAATGTCTGAACCTGGATACCCAGACACTGTATATAATACATGGACAATATCTACAATGCCTGGACATGTATACAATACCTGGATAATGTATACAATGCCTGGTGGAAGTATATAATAATTCTAATATTTTATATTTTGAATAAAAGCACCAGAATTTTCCAAAATTGTCAGTAACATAATTAATAACTTTTCAGTTGAGATTTCCCCCTATAATTACTCTATAATTTCCCCTATAATTGATACTGTATACAATGCATGGACAATATGTACAATGCCTGTATAAATTGTATAATAATTTTAATATTTCATATTTTGCCTAAGAACGCCAGAATTTTTCAACATTACCGGCAACATAACTATTAATTTTTCAGTCAAGATTTTCCCCTATAATTATAAAATCTTAGTAACAGTATTTTTCACAAATGCAATTAAAGTTCTTCATTACTAAATGAAAATAGTGAGTGGATCTAAGCCCCCTCTGGCCTTACGGATGAACAATAACCATAGAAAGACAACCATGCTTAAACAAGATTAAGGAGAACAAACAAATCCAGACAATTTAATCGTCACTTAATGTATTTCGTTCTTTCGTGATATGAGATTGTTTTCTTCCTCATAATTTCAGGAAAGAGGTCAAATTTTTTCTCTCCCAAGTCTCTTATATATGCAAGTTGTTTGCAATTAACATTTTGTGCAACGCCCAGGTTAATGTCACGGCGTTGTTAGAGAACAAGGTCAAGAATACATTGTCTCATCATTATAAGGTAAAACATAAATCCAACCAACGGATGAAGTTTCCACTTATAGAGTTATACAATCAGCGACTTGAGATAGAAAATTATGGTTTATTCACAACACAATAAAAAAGAAAAACTAACATAACTACTTTACACTATAACCTATCCACACCTTTTGCTTTTCTTGTTTGAAGGCGGGGAAAAGAAAACTTTTGTTTTTTTAACCTTTCTTGTCTAAGATAACAAATAGTTTCATTCTTTTTATTTATTTATTTTTATTTGATTTTTTTCTCAATCATACTTCCATTCCTTTTTTGCTCCACTATAAATAAATAAATAAAATTTACAATGCTTCCTTTTTTTTCTTCCAATAAATGAATTTATTTTAAGGTTAGATGATTCCCCATGTTTAGTCCTAAATTAACAAAATCCATTTTCACGTGGGACGAGTCTCCATGTATTTTTATCATATAAATTCCTCCCCATGATTTTTCCTAAATTATTGAATTCCATTTTTAGGAAAAGGGGTGATTTCCCATGTCTTTTTTTCTTTCCCTTAAATGAATTCAATTTCAGGTGGAATGATTCACTCAAGACTTTGTGACTCAAGACTTTTAATTTTTAATAAACTATTGTAGGATTGTTTTCAATAATTTATCGTTGTAATTTTAAAAAAATGGTGCCATTATCAAGGTCTCCTAATTTGCACCAATTTTAGGGATTTTGGCGACTTTGGTGAAATTTTTGGGACAAAGTTTTCATCAACTTTCCCGAAGTTTCGAGGCTCTAAATGCATTAGAAAGCAAGATATCCGAGAATTCAAAGAAAGCTTGACGACATTTCTCCCATAGAAACGGTACATAATGGATCATTTTGGTTTGGAAACACGAATCAAGAATCTTTTGTTTATACTGCAATTAGTTTCCTTCTAAACAGAAAGAAAAACAATCAAATTTGTTGCACACAGGGACCGATCAAGACAAATTCAGGCCCAAGGCCCACCAAATTCTTCGGGCCCCTTACAAAATATTTTGAAATTAAGTTACTGAAATTTACAATATATTTTGAGTAATTAGTTCTAACAATAGAAAAGAAACTATTGAAATGCATGATTCAAAATAAACATTCTAAGAAAGCAGACAATTGAAGATTATTTTTCTAAGATAAAGTTTACGTATCTCTGAATTAAAGCGAAATGTAAAACAACAAAACATTGTTATGTCAAAATAAAATTAGTTTGGTGACCACAAGCGATTGACATCAGTGATTTTTGCTAAAAGTCACTGATTAGCTGAACTATTTTTTTTATTGCAAGCTGTAATTATTTTTTATTTAGTACTTAAACCAACACAAAGCTATCCCACCTTCCATTAGACATTTTACTGATTTTTGAAGCTCCTCAGAAATTGTGGGCCCTAGGCCCATACCTAGGCGATAATCAGACCCTGGCACAGTGTTATTTTTAAATCTTCATGGATAAAATCAACTTAAATCTTCGCTTATTAAACCGAGAATTAAATGCTATTTCAGCAAAACCTTTGGAAGATCTTGGCTAAAAGTAGCAGTTTTGAGCACTAGGTCGCAAACATGATCTCAAAGCTGAGCTTTGAACTTTGGTAGTTTATTTGAAGGGAAAAAAAACTATCACAGTATTATTCATTTCATGCAATAATAAGCCCATAAATAAAATATTTCATATTATATAAAGAGTGTAAATTAAAGGTTATGAGAGGTTTTTAAAGCATTACGGGATGTGAAAGAATTATTATTCCCATCCGGTTTTATATAAATCGAAAGGCGCTTAATAATTCTATGTGAAAATGGATTTCGAATTCAAAGTCTTTCTGAGATTGTGATTTCCGTAAGACAATAAACAAAATCACATGTTTCATATGAGCAAGCTGATACAATCAAAATAAAACCGAATCTGTCCCATATTTAGCCGCCATAATACGAATTAAGTGGCGGAACGAAATTGTTCCTGCCTCTCATTTTCCAGTGGTTTTTTCCGATGAAATAAATATAATCCGATGAAATTTTTCCCACTGAAAATTAAAAGATGGGTTGAATTAAAATAAGCAGGATGTGAACTATGTCGACTTATCGCAGCTATTTTTTTCTTCTTCACAAGATTAGGTTTAGGAGTGAATGGAGTTGTAACACTACTCTAGTTATGATTCCCTTTTTTTAAAAAAAATAATAATAATAATAGTAAGTAAATAAATAAATAAATTTAAATTTGTATTGCAGAAGTAGCCCATTTAGGCGTGTTTCCTAATAAAAATGTGATAAGTCTGAATGCGTTTGTAATTTTGTGATCTGTGGTCTTTTGTGGTATTTAGCGTTCTTAGGTTTAAGGTAAGGAATGGCCCACATTAAAATATTATTTCGACTATATACTGCAGCTTTCAGTGAAAATTCATTCTTTCTACACGCGTAACACAAATTAGAAAAGTGAACTTAGAAAAGAAATTTTTTTTTGTGGAAATATAAATAAAAAATCTGGTAAAAGTTTTGATGAAATATGAATAGAAAATTACGGGAGAATTATTACGAGAAGGTTCGATTAGATAGTTATAGATTAGATATTGATTTATTACAACATTTTCATCATCATATGGGGTTTAAATATCAGTGCCCTTAATATTTTAATAAAAAAAACCCGATTCGCTATTTGTATATGAAAAACTTCGACATGCAACGGTTCAATCGGGTCTTTGCCGAACCTTCGTAATAAGTATGCGAAATAACAGATTCTTTTACAAATTTTGCTTTCTTACTAATTACGCGTGTGAACGGATTTCGGCCATTCATTGTAATACTTGCATGCATTAAGTACAAAAGTGCCACAGAAAAAATAAAATATGTTATCACGCCAAATAAAAAATTAATTTGTGGAAACTAATTTTTATTTAAACATAAAATATTTTTATTAGGGCATCGAAGATGACATTTATAGGTTGGATAGGTCAATTTTAACAGCTTATTATTTTATTTTATAAATGTCGTTGAACAGCAGAATGTGATTTTAACAATATGTGATTTTAGCAGTGACTGGCGACTAAGCAATACTGATGATTTTGAAACTTTTCAATGTGGACCTTCTAGCTGCTCTGCAAGAAATTCCAGATCAAATTACGGTAAAAAGTACCGTAAAATATATTTTAATAGGAGCGTGTTACGAAAGAAAAAAAACTGATATAACGGTATAATATTTTATGGTAAAAATGAATTTTATGGTAAAATGGATTTTACGGATGAAGCGCCAAAGTGCCGATTCTTTATGCCGCCATTTGATCTGGAATTTTTTTACAGTGTGTTTTCTCTGCCTTTCAGTATAATAATTACTCTCGTTTTCAATAACCTAGTACTTAAAATACCGTTACGTATCATTTAAGTTGAAACTTTATTTTGACCAAAATGATTGAACTAATTTCCTACTTCTTTCTCAAAGACACCAAATTGGTAATATTTGCATTTATTCTGTCGCTAGAAGCCTTAAAAGATGCTTCCTTTTAAAACCTTCCTAAAAAGATGAATTTCTGTTTATCATGCAAAGAAATGAAGATGTCCGTTAAAAGAAATACTACGCCTTGGGAAAGATTGAAATTAGATTCTGATCATTTGGTTTTGAATAGCTATTTAGTCAGCTAATGATAAAATTTATGAATAATATCTGCAATGGAGCATGACTATAGGATATGAAATGATGGGCTTTATTTTATCTGATTTAAAACCTGCTTATTTGTAAGCATTCGTAAGACATTATAAATAGTTAACCCTTTGACGCAAATGTGATACTGGTGTCCCTTTTTTATACATACATATTTTTTGACGCTCTAATTTCAAACAAAAATATTTATTGGTATTTTTGAATTATAAGAAACAGTCAATAACTAATAAAAAAAAATTCTGTTAGATTATCGGAATTTTATTTGTACTAAAATATAAAATCAAAAAAAGTATAGTTACACATTTTTTTTCATCTGTGTTCAAAAATTTATAAATAATTGATTTTGTAAATTAAAGAAATTTCAATGATGAACAACTGTTTCTCTTAGATCTAAATAACTGCAAATTAGTGCAAATTTCAATAATTATTGTTTGGAAGTCAGCCGTGTTATCAAGATTTTACCTTGAACGTAAAAAAAGACACAGGTGTTTCGCGCCGTATTTCAAAACCATAAATTATTAAAATGCTAAATATAATATTTTTCACTCGTTTTTACCTAACATAATGCAAAATAATGAAAAATATGTTTAATAAAAATTCAGAGTCAAAGGTTTAACACAATACAAAATCTACCAGAGGAACGGTTTGTAGGATAGAGGGATACGTGTAGCTTATAATTTACAAACAATTATAAAATAACTACTCTTTATTTTATTTTTTTACTTCACACTTATATTCAAATTAATGTAAAGTGAAAATTAAATATTTCAAAATAAGATCTTACAGTTCAGAAATTAAAAAGCGAAACGCACGAAATAATTATAATTATCACAATTTTTTTCAGAAATTATCTTTTGTTCAGAAAAGTTTTTTCAGAAACTTGTTCGAGGTCACATTTTAATTTGCTTAATTAATAATCTCAGACATCATAACGTATTTTTCTGATTATATACACCTCTTTATTTTTCGACTACATTAAATTGTCAACTCTTGAAAAAGCCGTAAGCTAGATTTCCAAAAATTTAGTCAAGATAGTTTTAAAAAGTTTAGTTACCTTAATTTTATCCTTGAATTTTTGAAATTTTCCAATCATTTCCACAAAAAATAAGAAAAAAACAATTGTTAGTACTAAAATATTTTGTCCAAAAAAACTCCTTTATCCAAAGCTACAGTCAAGCAGAAAATAAGTTTTAACAATTATTTAATACTTTTTATCATATTATTTGATAATATTCGATTTATGATTTCATTTAAAAAGATAATTGAATAAAAATGTGTAAATGGCAACATCCAAAATAAGAAAGTGGTTCAATTAAGACACTATTTTAGCTTTTAAGAGTTTCAGATCTATCTCAGTAACTAATCTAACAATTCCGATGAAGTTTTAAACTTTAATGAATTAAAATTAAATAATTTAAAAGATGTTAAAATGTTTATTCCTTTACTATAATTTTTTTTCACTAAATTTAATATAAGAAATGATAGTGTTACTTCGAAAATAGGATGAAAGTATTTTTTGATTCAAGCTGCATAGTAAAGGTGTAAACTGAAATGTATAAAAGTAAAATAACAATAAAAATCTCACACTTCCTCCCGATGCCTTAGCGAAGCGGCTTTACTTTTACACTAGCCACTTAAGTTTACTAGCTTTTTTAAAGATTAAAAATGGGCAGGGTTAGCCTGGCTGGTAGGGCACCCGACTCACGTTCGTGTGAACGGGAGTTTGAATCCAGTTGGCCGAAAGCTCCCCTTGAAGTAAATGGTGACTGGTGCACGTTAAATATGTCAGGTCACAAAGTCTTCCATGTTCCCATAGTAAATTAAACCTCTGGGGGTACTGAATTGGAGATTGATCGTGCTCTGGCTCAAGTTAAAATTGCAATCTGTGAATGAATAAATGGATGCATGAATGGCTCCGCCCTATAAACGCGTTTGACATATGGGCGAGGCAGAAGTCTAATTCTTGGCCATAGATGACGCCACTGGAAAACAAGGACAATCGTACCCCTTGCCTTAATGGCCTACGACAACAAAATAATGAGTAAAAATAGATTCAGTTTTGAGACGTGCATGAAGTTAGTGTGGACAAAAAAAAAACGTTTTTTAAATAAAACAGATTGTTAAAAAAGTATACATCAATAGTATATGTATCTCTCAAAATGAAGATAAAAGCTCGAATTTTAATGTAAAACAAAAATGCTAGATGCATTTAACCCTTTGATGCAGAATTTTTATTAAACACCTTTTTTTATACCTTTTTTTTATTTTGTATTAATTTAGGTCAAAATAAACGAAAAATATTATATTTAGCATTTTAATAATTTATGGTTATGAAATACAACAAGAAACTCCGGTGTGTTTTTCTGTGTTAAGGGTAAAATATTCCAAACACGGCTCACTTCCAAATAATAGTTTTTCCAATCTGCAGTTATTTAGATCTAAGAAAAGCAGTTATTCAACATTGAAACTTATTTAATTTACAAAATAGATTATTAATTAACAAGTTTTTGAACATGAATGAAAAAAATGAATGAAAAAAAATATTTCAAGATATTTTTCATATTTTAGTACAAATATAATTCCGATAATCTAACAGTTTCTTTCAGTAACTATTAGAAAGTTTTTTTTTTCAGATTTAAAAAATACGAAAATATATTTTCACTTGTGATTAGAGTGTCAAGAAATATACATATAAAAGGGACATCGCGAAGTCCCATCACTGTTAAAGAGTTAAAGTAATAATTATGAGGAGTAATAATAATTATAAAGAGTTAAAGTAATAATTAGTATGCTTTTTTGGTCAATAGTTACTCCCTTTCCTCTATCATTTCATGAATTTTGAAAGTTGGCTAAATTTTGCATATGTTAAACTTGTAACTAATTGCAATTGAAATTACAATTCCTAACATAATACTTTTTTTTTCAGGTTTATTATTTTGTGCCAAAGTGTGTGACACAAATCCTTTTTAATGAACGATAGCGATAGCTCTCAAATTTATTTACAATTGCCTAAAATTATATTCCTTTATTTCCTCTTCATATAAACACCGCCGGAAGAGAAAGGAAAATTGCCTTAAAATAACATATTATAATATCTAGAACTAACTTTGAGAAAACATGTACTTCCTCTGACAGTTTTATTTAGAGAATTTTGAAATTTACTTAAAATGAAAAAGTGTTTTCATAAAACTGGGTTAGAGAATTTCTGACTACAAAGTGAGCTTAACAACTCCATTTCCTCAATATTTTTTATTGCTTTTAAAATAAATATGAGAACATGTGTTTTGGTGAATACTAAACATGTTTCCGGCTGACAGAAAAATAGATGTTTGTGATCAAGAGATATTTAAATAAAAAAATTTGTTTTCTTTAGCATTTTTCTCAAAAAGGCCAATTAAGCTTTAAAAAATACTTTTTTAAGAAGGCTAAAATCACAAATTTGTTATTCCCGATGTAAGCGATGTGGTTTTGAATATATTTGCTACAGTAGTTAATTATTATAATAAAGAGCACACAACTTATAAAAATCAACACACACATAAATTAAGTATAGTAATTAGAATAAATTCTTAATAATTAGTTTATTCTTAATAATTAATTGTAAATTAATTCTTATCTATAATTTTTGAAAATCTTTTTACCTCACTTGAGAAATTTTAAACTATCAATTAAAAGACTGTGTGAACTTAAATTTAAAATGTATAATTTAATATTTATTCCCTTTTAATGAAATATCCAACATTTACTGAATGTGTCAACTTAAAGCCATACGCATTAGCCTTACGTTGCAATCACTTTAGCTAAGAGTTAATAATCTAGTATATCTTAAATATCCAGTTCATATTTATAAACGTATATAGTAGTTGGATAGAATTAAATCTATAAATTTGTATGTATATCTATATAATGCTCAAAATTCAATTATATTCTTATCGTCTTACATTATATTCTTACATTATGATTAATTATATTCTTCAACTGATATAGATCTATTTATTTATCTGTAACTTTTCTCTTAAAGTAATTTTCGTTTAATTTGAATATAATAATTTATTTTTAGTTGCTGAAGTTCTCTTAAACAAACACCAATGTATTGAAACCATGGATCTAAACAACGTATCGAGAATGAAACCATTTCGCAAACAGCATGGGAAATATCCACCAGCTATATTTTAAACTCATACATATTGGCGTATATAGCCGAATCAAATTACAACCATAAGTTCATGATTAAATAAATATATCCTAAAACTAGCATAGATCTATTTTTTGATGTATATGGATATCCGACTATATCTGTGAACTCATATCAAGCTATGGATCAAATCTTAGATATTGATTTATCGATAAAAATGACCAAACTCAAGAAGGTCACAAAATCTCTAGGACACAATTCGTCCTTAAAAGAATTGATCTAATCCCCCCTCCGAATGAAACATAAATAATCTAAGATCAGATTCTTGGTGTCCATATGCCTGTAGGGGTTTCTGATCTCTAAACGTGATCATGGAAGTTGGAATATGCAGAGCGTATCAGCAATCTTAGTGGAAAATCGGAGTTTAGTTGTTCTTGAAGATGAGACTAAGAATAAAATCACCGAGCCTGCATGAGCAGTTACTTAAATGAAAATTTAGCGAATTGAGATAAAACGAGCATGCATCATTTGTTTCATTTAAAGTTTTCAACACATGCTGATAAATGTTGCGGTTGATTACATGCTCCTTGTTTCTTCGTGACAACTTTCATCAGACGATATTTTTAGTCACGAAACTATTAAAAACTCATTGCTCGACTGACTGTTTGAACTTTTTGGAGTAATGTTCAAAGCTTTTTTAACCCTTTAGTATAAGGAGTACCGAATGGCAACACATTTTCGAAACTCATAAGGTCACAGTATGATTGTTGTATTATATGCACGCAACAATACATGTAATAACAAAAACTGATTAAATTAGTGTTGATTTTATTCTTTTTAATTATGTTGTTCAATCAGAAAATAAAAATATTAACCCTACTGATTTAAAAACATTTTCAAGCTTATATTATTTCTGTTTATTAGGTTTGTAGAGCACAAGTAAAATCAACTATTATTTTTATCATGAACGAACGTCCCTTAAAAAAAATTAAGAAATATAACAAAAGAATAGTTGAATTTACTTGCACCAGACTAACCAGAACGTATCTATATTAGAGGATAGTAATTATTTATTATCGAATTTAATGATGGTTAGAAAATGTTTTGAAAAACTTTAAACTATATAACTTTAAATGACGAAATTTATAGTTTGAACGAAATCGGTAGAATAGTAAGGAAAATTAAAAAAATTCGAATGCTAATTATGATTTTTTTAAAAATTGTTACATCAGACGATCTCAAACATCAGAAAGTATGTTTCACGATTTAACTTGAATCGATTAAAAAATTTTTAGTAATAATATTCGTAAACCTAGTTTTAGATCCTAATCACTTTGGGATTTGTCGTATGTGTTTATATTATATTTAGAAAAATCATTAAGTTTTTCTATACTCTAATTCATTCCTTTCCATTTTTTTTTAATCTGTATTTATATTATTCCAGAGCCATGCTAAAAATCGTTTTCTCTTTGCTTTTGCCATTATTTTATTTTTAAATGTCAATTTCAAGAAATCAAACTAGCCATTAATTAATCGAAAACTTTAATAAGGTTAAATAACTAATTAATGTTTCGCTTAGTTTAATTTAACTGTAACCACTACGCTTAAATAAACTCAGAAAGTGATGACATAGATTCTTTTTCGTTTTAGCATTTTTATAAGAACCCACCAACACAGATCGGTGGAAGTGGTTATTTTATAAAAATATCGATAGATCTTATTTGCTAAAGGTAAATATTATTACTCTAGTGAAAATATATTTTTATTGCTTTTTCGTCCGTAAAATTTAAACGATATTTTTTCGCTTTTATTTGTTTATGCAATTTTTTCTCTCAATTCAATGAAGCTATAGCAATTCTGATATTCAGAATCTTATAAATCCAGAACTTAAAAAGAAATTTAGTAAAAAACCGCGATCGTTTTGCCAAAACCACTATATTTTCCACAATTTAATAAGGGGAAAAAGAAAAGAAAGTCTTACAACAGGACGAAAAATCTTCAAAACGTCCTTCATACAAAAAACTAAAAATGATACGGTTTTTTTGTTATTATTATGATTATGAAAAATATTATTAAATATATTTCCAATGAAGAAAAACAATCATGTTTTATCTCTTTTATTATGTGAGATAAAACACCGTTAATTTTCCCCAAGCACTGAACTGCAAGTTTTGTTGATAAATATTTTTTAGCTTGAAAACAGTGTACATAAGAAATTATGAAATATAATTTCATGGAATTCGGAATACGCATATTTTAGGTACTTTAATTTGTTTGAGTGACATAAAAAAAGTTTAGCTTTTAAAATATTAAGCTTTAAAAAATAATGAGATTGATAACGTTGTGTAAGAGGTAGGGCATATCATAGAGAATGAGAATTGCATAGCCGTCAATGGTCATAAACGTCATTATGAACTGGCTGTTCGTGCTCAGTTAAAACGCTTTTTTATTTATTTAAATTGCCTTAATTTGCTAACTTTGCGTCTTCTATTATTATTATCAACAAATGCATTCAAATGGGACCAGAAATTTACTTAGGTTTTTATCGTAATTTAATGATTTGATGACCTATTTAGCGAATAAAAGTGAAGATAGTTTATATAAATAAAAGTACACTTTTAAATGCGTATTAACAGCAAGCATATAGAAATGCGCTCTTACTGCTATGCGATGTCATGTCCGAACATGTCAGTTGCTTTTCAATTCTAAATTCCAATATGAAGTGCCATCTTTTCCTTTAAGTTTGTATAACCGCTGTATCACATTGAAAAAACTTCAATCGCATTTTCTAGAAAGTATATATTTGACTTTATTTTCGATTCCACCGAACCTATTTATCCGAATTTCATTGTGTTTTTATATTAACATATTAATAGTCGAATTTTCAACAATGTGACGAAGGATTTTTTTCATGTATCTATTTTTAAAATTTTTGCGAGCTACAAAAGCTCATTTCTATGTTCGTTTTTATGTGTTAAAAAATCAAGTTTTTAAGTTTAAAAGGCTCCCACCTGGTACGTAAAAACTGTGAAATAGTATCTCCTCAAAATTTTGAGTTGGAACATTCCAAGGATTGTGTTTAGGAACACTTTATTTCAAGTTAACACCAAATTAAATGTATATTTATACATAAAAAAGAGTAGTCAAAGTGAAACACTAATAACAGAGAAATCATAAACCAAACTCTGAGCATTCACAACATTTGTGAATTCTTTTCTTTTCAGAAAACCCCAATTTTGGCAAATTTAGGATATCGCCAGTAGATTGATCGATTTCGAGATGGCGCGAATTTGTTGTTCTCTTTTATGCTTCTAAGCAATTACAAGAACAAAAGTTTTCCGTTTCAAAATGTATGCATGTTTTCAGTTGTGTAGTAAAGATCATTATATTTAATATTTTTTAATATCTGTCATCTGTATTAAATAATTTTATATTTAATACAATTGACTAAAATAAGTGTTGTGTATATATGCACCTTGAACTAATGATTCTTACTTTATATTGTATAGTAAAAAAAACACTTTACCGACTCTTATGTGTATCATATCTTATTGTAATTATGAATTTTATTGTTACCAAATGTCATAAATGGGGCAGCTACTTTACGCTAAGTAGTGGGAAGAAACATTTTTGGTGTTCCACTACATTGGGAAATATCCTTGGTTCTTAGCGAAATGAAAAAACACAAGAATCAATAATTATATGTGTGGTGTTTCAGTACAACACTTTGGTGTAAAGTAGTTGCCAGTATTTTTGGTGTGAATAACATACACTACAATTCCTTACCGTCTAGAAAAGCGTACTAAAAGAAAAAAAAAGGCTCAAAATCGTATGATGGACTGAAACTATAAATTATAAGCTAGATTATAAAAAAAATGGTTAAGAAAAAGTGTCTGAAAACTAAATAAAGTTAATAATATTTAATAAACTGTACTCACTCTTAATGGCCCATTGTTCCATAGATTTAATCCCTCGAAGCCATCTTAGTAGTGAAAATGTACAGTCACTTGATATACTAACATCAGAAAACAGTTCCATTACAAGAGGCATTAAATGTCTTATACCTTTAGACATCATTTCTTGCACTTTTAATTTCATAGATCTTAACGAATCGACTAAAATTTGTTCATTACTTAAGCTTTGAGCAATGTTCGTGTCTGCAGTTTCAGGCGTTGTTGAAGAGATTATTTGTATTGGTTTCTTGACTGTTTCACTTCTACGTGGTGGAGTTATATTTTCTGCAGGAGTAACATAGTTATTATGAGTGACAGCTTTGGTTGAAGAGATTGTTGTGGTTTCCATCTTGCCAAACTGTTTTACCGCTTCAGTTTCATAACCTGAAGTTTTAATTGGATTGATATAAGTAAATGTGCTTGTTTTCTCGGTAGCTGGTTCGTATTGTTTTACTTTCTGAGTTGTAATCCTTGGCAATTGAGTGCTTTTAATGAAAATATGTTGCGGGAGGGTTTTGCTTTTGTTCTCAAAGATTATACCAATACCATGGCTTTTATTGTCATTTACTTGCTTAGTACTGCTCGGTGGATTTTGTGTGGTGCTTGATAAATATGATTTTGTAGCTGGTTTAAGATTTAAGTATACATTTCTGGTTTCGGTAGCTTTTGGTGGAATTCGTAAACGAACTTCATGGTTCCTTTTCCTATCAGGAATGGTAACTTGGAATTTGGGTTTAAACGTAATTTCTTTTACATTATCCTGGTTTGGAACAGGTTTGTTGTCAGATTCAGTATCTTCAGATTTATTTTCTGCCACTGGGTTTTGAGCAGCTCCTGTTCTAAAATTAAAAACCAGTTTGACTCCTCCGTTTTTACTTTCAGATTTCTGCTTTCCGTCTGTTACATTTCTATGCAGAGGTGCATAAGCAAATTTGTGCTTTTTATGCTCAGGAGTAACAGTTGTTGAAATCATTCGCATGCGAGTAGTATGGTTTCTTCTTCCAAATATTTTATTAGCAAAGTTCCAAGCATTCGTTACCTTATTGTGAGAGCCTGATCTCTCCTTTTGTCTGCTGGATTCAGTAACAAATTCAAGTGGGCGGTTAATCGGTGGAGTAATTACCCATGGCTTACCAGGAGGTATAAGCGTTGAAGTAATTAAACGAGAACCAGGTATGGGATATTCTTCTAATATTGTCCAGTTATTATGATTTACATGTTGAGGACCTCTAAAATACTGCTTGATCTCAAACTCACCTTCTTCCCCGTGAAGATCTTGAAGTTCAGAATTTGAAAGATCTTCATATTTTTCAAACTGACCTCTATTACGAGCATAAATACCAGGGGATGTTATAGGTTTCTCTTGAGTTGCCGGAGTAAAATTTTCGTTTAGTAGAGTACTAGAATTTCTTCTAAATATGTCTGAGATAATGTATGCCATATTTTGGTCCCATTCATGCGGTAAATGCAGATGGTGATACTGTGTATTTGTGTTAGATTGGCTGTTGCTCTCTGCATCGCTTGTTGTAAAATCACTCTCAATGTCGGGAGTTATTTTAAAGGGATTTGAAGTTGTTCTGCTATCAGAAACTTCAGTTGAAATTCGAGTATTTTGATTTCTGAAACCGTGAAACTCACTTTTCGTCACTTTTGAGTTTTTATTAACGGGGTCATTACTTGATACTTCGGAGCTCAAAACTGAACTACTTGGAGTAATTGATTCACTTTGTATCATTTCTTTATAATTGTTTAGATTGTGATGTGAAGGATTGTAATAAAGTTCTTGTTCTGGCTTTACTTGAGTAATTTTTTCATTGTATTCATTTAAAGTTTTTATAACAGAGGAAATAGGATCTATAACTGGATGTTCTTGCATGCGATGATTTTTGAAATCATGTTCGTGGGCTGGCTTGCTTGCACCATGTACTAATTTTTGAAGTGATTGTTGATTTTGAACAAAGGGAACCTGGTCTGCATTCTCTTGGTGGAAGTCAAAATACTTTTTCACAGTTAATGGACCCTCAGACAAGGTTTCGTTCGATACACGAATGTATTTTAATTTATCATTAACAGGTGCTAATTTTTCTGATGAAACGATGCTCTCTGAAAGATCAATATCGTGTGAGTTAGGTTTTATTTGAGTTTTTGCAATGGATTGAGTTTCGCTTTTTTCTTCGTGAAGCGGTTCGGGAACATATAAATTTTCTCTATCACTGGTAGACTGATAATCAGGTTTTACTTGAAATGGTAAAACAGTACTAGTACGAAGTGGTAAGTTTATTGGTTGCCGTGTGTAGACATTCGCATTTGGAGGTGCTTGTTCAATTAAATGAGTTTTCAAAAGTTCAGTATCTAAAAAGTCTAATTCGGGTAGCATTTTAGGAACAAAATCTCTCAAACCGGCTATTTTTTCAGGTTTACTCAAGGAAGGAAATGAGGAAGGTGGTACTTCCATTTCTTTTAAGAGAGTTTCAATTTCTGGGGGATTTTGCATGCCTAACTGTGGGGTTTGTAGAGGGTTGTCAGATATTGGGATATGATGGTATACGTCAATAACTCGAGCTCTCGTTCGAGATGTTTGCTGCTTTGGAATGCTTTCAGTATTTTTACCATTTGATGGAAACTTGTTTAGACGTTGGTCTAAATGCAAAGAAGGCACGGGCACTGAAGCCGCCGCATGCTGTTTAAAGTTTTCCCGTCTCTCAGGAATCGTAATTCTTCCTAGACTTGGCCTATTATTCATCATATCTTTTCCAGGTAATCTCAGAGGACCTCTGGTAGTTCTAATAGGTCTTGCAGAGATTTGAGGAGGACTTTTTGGTTTTCTTTGTTGAAAGGTGGTGCTCATTTGGTTCCTGGTATTATGTGGCTGTGCTGAATTTTGAGTGAGGGGATATGCAGGACGATATTGTTGCTGATTCATCGGCTTTTTTTCAGGTGTTATTACTGGTCTGAAACCAGAGTTGGAAAAATCTGCGGTTGAATATGGAGATCGATGCGGAGTTTTTTGTACGTGCCTGTTCACCTTCGGGCGCTCGCTTGTGAAGAAGGGGAATCTCAAATCACGAATCATTCTAGATATTCCCATCGAAGTTTTTCTCAGGAATGGCTTTTGTTTACCATACTGAAGTTTGTTAATTTTTTTATTGTTTATGGAAGTAGGTATCAGACGCAATTTTGATAAAGACGGTTTTGAAAAATATTTCGAACCCTTTGTAGAGGGGGAGATCATCTTTCGGGATTCTATTTCCACCAGTGAGAAAAATATAAATACAAATGTCACCAACAACAAAATCTTCGTCATATTGATTTGTGGGAAAAAATTCGAAGCTTAATGGCCAGAAAGTATTTCAATTTCTATCCATATTCTGATGTCTGAGTTGCCTTCAATTAAGTCTCCTAAAACATAAAATAATACATAGTTATGTCTTTGTAGTTAATATTAAGTCTAGCTAAATATAAACAAATAATTTCATGCAGAATAAAAATCATTTGCAGATATCTAACCTCCCCTAAGGGGTTTGTATTTTTCAGGTAAAAAGAAAACCCATTAACTCTTAGATGGTGTCTCTTAAAACCCAGATGTTCTTAGATGAAACTCTTAAAACCCATTAACTCCTAGTGATCGCAAATTTCCTCTTTTTCTTCTGTGTTGAACTTAGTTAATAAGATCGTTTAACCAGCTTACCTTAAGTACACGATATCACACTTGTTTTAAGCAGTATAGCCGATTCAGGCACAAGTGTTATTTTCTTCTACATCCCATAGAATCCAATATTTTAGTTTTTTATATTGTAGCGTAATCAATAGACCTTTTTAACGTTTGAGTGATCAATTTCCAAACCTACTAAAGCCAAATCATTAAAGTTGCAATATTATATTTAATTAACATTGCATTTAATCCCCATTACATAATCAGAAACTCAAAACTGAATCGGCTGTTCAATGCAAGTTAAAAAATTAAATGAAATTAATGAAAAGAGCACGCTAATTGCTAAAAATTTTGTTAACTTGCAAGTACTGTCTATTTTTAGAAAATGTTTTCCAAAGTTAAACTCTTTAATTCTGCAGCCGAAAAAAAACCCTTATTTGCACTTTAATTTAGGATATGAAAGAGGAAATAAAATGTTTTCTTTTTAAAAATTTGAATACCGATTTATAAAACGTTCACGTCAAATGATTAATAAACTTTCAGGATTCTTAATTTCGGACTAAAAAAAATGGAACATTTGGCCTTTCGAAAATTGATAAACTCGTAAATAGTAATCAGCTTAACACGGAAAGAGTTTTTCACCTATTTTTAGAGTAATTAACGGAGGGAGAATTATTAAATTGCGTTGAGTTGTAGATAAGGAATTATTAGCGAAGAGTGACGGCTTACTCATGCGTGAAAAAGGAAGATTATCAATTTGGTAATGATGTATAAAAAGTTCAGTTGAATGAAGTTCGTCAAGTTAGCTGACCATTGTTGATTCAACGCATCTATTTTTTGCAAATCTTGAAGAGAAAGTGTCTTCATGTTTCATGTCAATAAGCTATTGTCACAATTCAAGTGTAAGAAAAGTGTTCTGACCTTATCAGATTAAAGTAGAAGTAAATATTCTTTGTTCTTGTTGGGTGAAGTCTAATATGAATTTAGAACTAAAGATGTTTTAGAAAGAGTTGTTAAATGTTCCGCTACTTAGCAAGTTTCTCTTGTGTAGCTTATTTTCGCCCAAAATAAGTAAATACATACTATCGCAGAATATTCTAAGCATTTGTTGACTTACTGAAGTTATATATAGTAATCTATAAATGTAAGAATAAGCTACACGTTTTTCTCTTAAGGGATATTTTTGTCCAAAGAAGTATTGCTTCTTACCCACGTTAGTATATTCTAAGCAAATGCTCATTCTCAAAGAATTTTATAAGAGAGATATCTATGAAAACGAAAGAATGCCTTTAAAAAAATTTTAAGCCTATTTATGTCCAAAAGAGTGTTAAATCTAACAGCGGTATTATATTCGAAGCTTTTTCCTATCTACTGAAAATTTTATAGGAGAGGTATATTTTTGTCCAAAAAAAGCATCACCTAGTACCAAAGAAATATATTCTAAGAGTTAACTCCTGTACAGAATGTTGTATTGAAAATTTAGACATAAAAATGGAAAATGCATTTTAAGCAGTAACAAAGATCATACACTTTCGCAGACTGAACGAGCCATTTTGAGTTCGAAAAGTTCTGGTGAGTTTTAATCTTATTCCAATTATATTATAGGAACTGGGTGAGTAAGTACGGATTTGTCGCTAAAGCAAATTAAAATGCATTGATGTTTCTTGACACATCTTGAGTTATCCATAAACTTCAAAATTTAGAAAAAATATCCTCATAAATTGGTTGGAAATTCTGGAAATCCTTCTGCAGTTTATTAAAAGTAATATAAATAAATAAATAAACTATTTTTATTTTTAATTTTTTTCAGAAAAAGGCTAATTCTGACTTTTAACTTTCGTCTAATTTTTTAAATATACTCCTAACAATAGAGCGCATATTTAATGTTATATAAATAAAAATAATAAAATATACCACAATATCTTTCAAAATATACCGCCTAATATCAATTTATCATCAGAAACAGATTATTAGAGTAAAAAATAAATTGTTGAACAAACTTTTTTAGCACCTTTTAATAATATTTTTCAGTTCAAGCTATTTAGTTTTAACATAAATTTCTGATTCATATATATTGTAAAACTCATGGATATATTTTTAATTAACATTAAAAAAACCTCTTTAGTAAATTAAGCCCTCGCCTTCTGAGCAAAAAGGTAAAATACTCAAAGAAGATTGTGAAACTTGTGAGGTATTGAAAAATGAATAAAAAGTACTAGGAAATTGAAATTAATGTCTGTGGTAACCTAGGCACATACATTGGATTTTAAGTTGCCATTTTAAAAAACAAATATTGTTCGCAAATAAACATTGGAAAAGAAATGCTAGTTGCTATATCATGCTTTATTCCACGATTAAAAAATGTATGCAATGAGCAACCTTTGCAGCAAATGAATTCACTATACCTTCGAGTATGACTGATAAATTTTCTTCTATTATTAATACAGACTAATAATATTATATATTATCTAAATACTTTTTTATCAGTTAACAATAAAATATTTACGCTATTTTAAGGCATCAATTGTATTCACTATGTTTATATGTATTATTCACGTATAAAAACATTATATACTTATAATAAATATTATACTTCAGACAAGTATTATTATGCAATAATGAGCTGTAAATGCTGTATAGAGTGGTAGACATTATCAACCACATTAAAGTAAACTGTGCTAAATTTTCTGGACACATTGGTCGAATGGACCAGCCTTCTTTAACACCCAGATTCATTAATATTAAACAAATTGGTACCCAACTAAAAAGCAGGAACAGATTAGATTGACATCATTAATCAGGACTTTAAAACACTGAAAGTGACAAGCTGGAACATCTTGGCATAAGAATATTCTTAATAAAGTTTTATAGCCTATAAAAAGCTGTCGAGTCAATAAAGAGGATAAAAAAGAAAATTAATATTATAGAACTGGGATAGGGGATAAAATTGTTCATATTCTCTCCACTTATTTCCATAGTTTCTGCTTTATAGTTTTACATATGCTAAACTATTATTTGCATATTGTAAATATTATACCACAGGCAAATATTGTGATGCAATAATGAGCTGTACAGGCTGCATAGAGTGGTAGACATTATCAACCATATCAAAGTAAACTGTATTGAATTTTCTGGACACATCGGCTATATAGACTCATCTTCTTTAACAATCAGATCGTTAGTATTAAACCGACTGGTACTCAAAAGGCAAGACCAGATAAGGTTGACGTTATTAACGACGACTTTGAAACACTGAGAGTGACCAATTGGAGCACCCTGACGAAGAGGACAGAAGATAAGATGATTCCATTCTGAATAAGGCTTTATAGCCCACAAAAGGCTGCAAAGTCAATTAAGACGATAAGAAAGAAGATAAATATTATAGAATTGGGGTACTGTGACAAAATTTTAAATATAGTGGATAAGTGTGGACATCCTGGACCTTGATCCCTGTTTTCGTCAGATGGAAGCTTGCGGAAAAAAAATAAAGGGAAGGTAAAATCTGAATTTCCTGTATGTATAAACTTAATTCAATGTATAAACTTAAAAGCTAATTTATTCGAATTCAGTAAAATGCCACTTGGAACCTTCATCTACTTGATTCTTCAGTTGGATTCATGGATTGTGCGAATTCTCTACGAAAAAAATATTTCGTAAACATCAAGAGTATGATAACATTTAAGGAAAAATTCGAATTGGTGAATATTGTAATAAAATCTCTGCATTCTATTTTTTTTAATCATCTTTAAGTTTTAGCTCTTTTCCGGCTGTATCTTCCAAAAATGCATAAAAATTACACACGTTTCCTGCGATTTTCGCAAAACCCATTGTCTTCTAAATTACC
Organism: Parasteatoda tepidariorum; assembly: GCF_043381705.1. Taxonomy (NCBI): domain Eukaryota; kingdom Metazoa; phylum Arthropoda; class Arachnida; order Araneae; family Theridiidae; genus Parasteatoda; species Parasteatoda tepidariorum. The sequence continues at coordinate 72,636,480 of NC_092207.1, forward strand.
TAAGAGAAAGGTTTTACGGCAGTTGGGTTGCCTGGATATTTTGTTACAAAGTCTTGCGTAGTAATCATTTTCATTGTCGATGAGTGAATAAAGTAGTTGCTATTGTTTGCTAACTTATTTATAACTTGTTTTCATTCATAATACCTATTTCATGGTGACCCTACGTTTCTGCTGAATTAATAATAATAACAGTAAAATGGGTTATTTTCTGAATAGTTGTTTGTTTATTTATTCGAAGTTAATTTATTTGAATAAGAGTTTTCGTTTTACATTTTTGTTTAATAAACTAACTTAAATTAATGTCGATTTTACAATTAATACTTTGTTTACATTTTGAGTGATGTTTTTTTTCCCATGAAAATAAGTATAGGGTAGCAAAATTGAATATAAAATCAGGTATAGGCATAAAAAAGTAATAAAAAGTAAATAATGTCATTTAAAACGTGTAACACATGCGGTAAATTATGACATATTTATAGTCAATGAAGAAATATAAAGTTATATTTTACTTCAAGAAAATAATTATGAGTAGCAAAGTTATTTTAAAATCAGGCTAGCAGAGAAAAATGGAACGAAAAATAAATAATATCATTTAAAACTTGTATCACATACGGTAAATTATAAAATGTTTATTGTGAATGGAGAAATGTTAAATTATATTTTATTTCAAGAAAATAACTATGAATAGCAAAATTCTTTTAAAATATGCCAGAGAAAAAAAAATGTAACGAAAAGTATATGATATCATATAAAAGCTGTTTGACATATAGTGAACTACAGAATGTGTACAGAGAATTCTGAAATTTTGAGAAATATTTTACTTCAGAAAAAAACTATGAATAGCAAAATTAATTTAAAAACAGGCTTATTCAGAAAAATGCAATGCAAATTAAACATTATTATGTAAAGGCTGTATAACAAATAGTATTTCACAAACTGCATAGAGATCGTTCAGAAATTTTGAATACTTTTTGTTTTGTTTCGGGAAAACTGTTATGAATAGCAAAAGTAATTTAAGATCAGGCACAAACAGAAAAATGCGACGAAAAATAAATGATATCACGTAAAACTTGTATCACATATAATAAAATATAAAATGCATAGAAAGAATTCGAGTAATACTTTATTTCAGGAAAACAGCTATGAATGACAAATTACATTAAAATCAGGCTTAAACAGAGAAATGCGATTAAAAGTAAATATAGTATAAAACCTGTTTCACATGTAGTGAATTACAAAATGAATAGAGCGAATACTTAAATTTAGAGTTCTATTTTATTTCAAGGAAACAGCTACGAATAGCAAATCTAGTTTAAAATCAACCTTAAACAGAAAGATGCGACGAAAGTTAAATGATATCATCTAAAACCTGCATCGCATGCTGTGAATTACAAAATGCATAGAGTGAATTCTGAAATTTTTTGTAATATTTTATTTACGGGAAACAGCTATGAACAACAAAATCAACTTAAAATTAAATTCAAACAGAAAAATTCGCTAAAAACTAAATAATATGCGAAAAACCTGTTCCCCATATAGTGAATGAATTACAAGAGTGCAAAGAGAAAATTCTGGGATTTTAAGTGATATTTATTTTTAGAAAAATAGCTATGAATAGCAAAGTTAATTTAAAATCAGGCTTAAAAAGAAAACTACGACGAAAAATAAATGATATCATGTAAAACCAGTATCACATATAATGATTTACAAAATGCATCGAAGAAATTCTGACATTTTAAGAGATATTTCAAGAAAACAGCTATCAATAGCAAAAATTATTTAAAATAAGGTTTAAATAGAAAAATGATATCATGTAAAACCAGTATCACATTTAGTGAATTACAAAAGTTAGCATGTACTAGTTATGGACTAATCCGAATTTTAGCATCTCTATATAACGTCAAGAAATATCGATATTTGACGATACTTTACGATATTTTTCTGATTACATATAATTTTTACATTGGTCAGTAATTTCATTACTCATAAAACTATCAACGCTCATGATGATAGCACATTTGATGATTATCATCCTCTAAACTTGTAATATTGTCATACTCAATATTTATCAGTGTGCATGATGATCATAACGTTGTAAAAATTATTATTATCGATAATGCTCGGGAAATTATCTTATTCAATATATTTATAGTTATTGATTCAGAAATTTTTCGCGATATTATCAGGATTAATAATAATCTTATATTCGATAGTTTGCATAAAATATGGCAATTCGATGTATCGGGTGAATTGATTTTAAAATGTCTTAAAAATTATCGATGTTTTATGATATATCGCCCAGGCTCAGTGTGTACTTGCATTGTGTTTTTACGAAAACAGCATTTTCACTCTCTACAATTTTACAAGAAAATTCGGCATTTCAAAATTTTTAAGATTTTAAGTCCTTGATTGAAGCTTTCAACTTTCAGAAGTTGTATTGTTAATTTTAGTGATAACTCACTTATAGTCCTTTTCAAATACAGAAATTTTAAATATTTTTGTTTTTATCGAAGATATCTTTGCGAGCTAGTAGCATACATTTAACATTTTTTGAACTTTTTTTTTTCAGTTTTATATGAAAATAATCATACGTAGCAATAACTTATTTATATTTAAAAAAAAATTTTTTTTTAAAGAAGCTGTTATTCAAGAAGGGATATAGTGTTTAATTTCCATTGCATAATTATCCGTATTACATTTATTACTTGCTTAAATTTTACATCAACATAAATAATACAGTTTTTGAAAGCTTTAATCAGGGTCTTTCATAATATCTTTTCAATTTTGAAATGAAGGATTTTCTTCTAAAATTGTAGGGAATGAGGGTGTTTTTTCATAGGAATCCAATGCAAGTGTGTACCAGTGTGTACAACGCAAGTATGTGCCTCTCAAAAAAGTCTAACGTTGACGTTTAATCGCAATATCAGTTCAAACGACTGCTAGGTGTCATACTTAAGAGTAAAGTAAAACAACATGAATAACGCACTAATAGCAATATAGGAATGCAACTCAAGTATGCACATGTACCCTCTCAAAAAAGTCTAACGTTGACGTTTGATCGCAATATCAGTCCAAACGACTGCTAGGTGTCATACTTAAGAGTAAAGCAAAACAACATGAATAACGCACTAATAGCAATATAGGAATCCAACTCAAGTATGCACATGTACCCTCTCAAAAAAGTCTAACGTTGACGTTCAATCGCAATATCAGTCCAAACGACTGCTAGGTGTCATACTTAAAGTAAAGCAAAACAACATGAATAAGGCAATACAGAAATGGACATAATATAGTTTCGGTTTTATACACAAGAACTCTCCTCAATGTCAAAATATAAAAAAACAGTAGAAAAGTAACGAGACAATCTCGTTGTAATGTGTTTGTCGTTGTTATTTGTGTTTTATTCACGCTGTCATACTTTATTAGAGCGTCATATGCTTTTATTCAGAATATTAGTACCTTGAATCTAATCGAAGCGTATAAGTTTGCTATAACCTTAATAAGATACTGAATATAGCCATATTACCTTTTTAAGTTGAGCTGCAGTTTATTGTAATCAAGTTTAAGAAGTACAATAATTATGGTTCATTTATCACCACATTAAATTGGCAAACAAATTTGAACGATATTCTGGTTGGAACATTTTGTAAAAATTTCGTCTTGTGCTCTCACTTTCGTATCTCACTGTAAATTTAGAATTTATAAATATCCCTTTAATACCTGTTCGCAAATATTGCTCTGAATCGAAAAGTAATTTAAAGAAAAGGTATGTGTAGATTTGCCATTCGCAGATCTTTTCTTATGTTAATTACCACTTCAGCACTGAGAGTTTATTGCAAGCATAAATTATATGTTATAAATATATTATATTTATACTACCTATTAATATATATTTTATTATACTATTTATTCTATATTCATCATTTTAATATATATTATGAATATTTATAGGTATTAAAATAATATGATTGACAATTAGTATTATTGGAATTGATCCAGACTTCTAAATGAATTCCAATAAAAAGCACTTTTGCTAACAAAGTTTTCTTTTCTTTTAAGAGAACTATTTCTTTAAAAAGACTCTATGAAAAAAATTGCAAACAATATTCAACTTTTTATGTTATTAATTAATTTTTAATTATTTATGATTTTTACAATATTTACTAATTATTATGTTATTTATTAATTTTTATGTTGTTTAACTCATCTTAAAATTTCATGTAACTCTAATATTTTTAAAAAGTGCACATAAAAAAATTAACGCCATCAATGTACACGTTATGAAGAAAAAAACCAGTGATATTTTTGCCTAATGACTTGAAAATAATCATGGTTAAATGTAACAATTAATAAAGCTAAAAATTTACTGGTTTAATCGAAAATAGCAATGTAGTAAGGAAAAGGAAACAGGGGTTAATCATTATTAATCATTTAAACGAGAGTAATTTTTTTCCTTTTAGACAAATGAAAATTCAATCTAGCGTAAGAGCATTTCCCTCTCATTAATTACTATTGTTCTTTATTTAACTCAATTATTTAATTATCTTTTTTTCAGACATCAAATCTAGATCACGTTTTTTATTTTGTTTAAAACGCCATAGAATGTTTTTAAGGTAATTCCTTTAAAATACTTGTTCTGCATTATAAGCAGTTTTTGTTATGTTTGATAAAAAATGAAACTCGTTCACTTGCAGTTTATGTTATAAATATAATAATAATTTTATAATTTTAAAAATTGCTTCATTTGATTGAAAAATATTTGCCTAATCGTTTAATGGAACCGTTAACTTTGAACACAGCTTACAACAGGAAAAATGAATTTAAAATCAACTCTTGGTCTCATGCCCATCTAAAACTTTTAATCAAGAAAAACTTTCAATCAAGAAAATTAATCGGCCGTTTCATTAATATATAAAAATTAAAGGAAAAATGTAAATGAAAGGATCGCAAAATAAATAACAGGAAAACTGAATATATTTTTATTTAATGATGTAATTTTTACGTATTAACATGCAATGTTATTTATTGGTTTAACTTTATATTTGTTATTAATTAAGGCACGCGATAATTAAAATTGCAAAATCAGACCCTTAAAACGTGTTTTCTCTGAATAAACGTACTTTGTATGAAAGTATCGAATCCCTTACCCTCAAAATACAAGATGTATTAGCAGTCTGAAAAATGAAGCAATATTTACGTATTAACATAAAAAAAAAATTTCTGGTTCAACTTCATATTTGTTATTAATTAGGACAAATGATATTTTAAATTACAAAATCAGATCCTTAAAATGTGTTTCCTTTGAATAAAACGTACCTTATTTGAAAGTATCAAATCATTTAATGATTTGATACCTTCAACCCTCAAAATACAAGATATATTAGCAATCTAAAAAATGATGCAATTTTTACGTATTAGCATACAATTCTATTTTTTTTTTTGGTTCAACTTCATATTTGTTATTAATTAGGACAGACGATATTTAAATTGCAAAATCAGACCCTTAAAATGTGTTTCCTTTGAATAAAACGTACCTTATTTGAAAGTATCAAATCATTTAATGATTTTATACCTTCAACCCTCAAAATACAAGATGAAGTAGCAATCTGAAAAATGTAATACTAACAGTATAGTCAGAAAAGAGATCGAAAGTTTGGGAAATATTGAACTTTTATTTGCTAGTTTAAAGTAAATTGGTTACTACATTTAAATTCTTTTGTAGCTCGCTGCTACAGTTGGTATTTGTCATTTTGATAATTTGTAAAAGTTAGTGATCTGAGTAATTAAATTTAACTTTTAAATTGACAACTGTATTATTTTTTTTAAAACTAAAATAAGAGCTAAAGCTTATATATTTTTATATTTAAACATTGAATGGCTGCCACTTTAAAATTTTATAACAATGCATGCCGATCACTGAATTTCAGCTAATTGTACCGTCTGCACCACCGGCATTTTACGTTCAAGTTTTAACTTGAATATTATTAAATTTAAATTTTTTATTATTTATATTCCTCAATTTTATTTTTTAATTAATTTTATTTTTTAATTAATTTTATTTTTATTATGAGAAATGTCTGATTCGTGATAAGACAAATGAGTTTTGTAAGTAAGTATTTATGGCATTTTTAAATAAGAATGAGGGTTTAATGTTTAAATCGGTTAATTTATATGATTAATTAATTTAAAAGTATCGAAGTAAAAACCAATCAATTTAAAAATTGTTTAAATTCTATAATTAATGGCCTGATTATTTATATTATAATTATATTTATGAACTATGGTTTTAAAAATTTATTCATATTTAATTAACAACACTTAAGTATAGTCACGTAAAATTAATTTTTTCTTAATTTTATTAATGTGCACTAAAATCAATTATTTTTGCCTAAAGTTATCCCTCTACTAATATGTAACACATATAGCAGAGTAGAAAAAGAACGCTCATTTGAAACTATCTAATTTACAAAAGTATTTGGTGTTATTAAGGAAATCGTTATCTTTCTTAATCTTGTTTGTCTTCTCCTTCTAAATTTTTTATCAATTCTGAAATTACTAAGCTCCTATTAATTAGGATATTTTTTTTAATAAAATGTTAAAACAATTTAATTATATATCAGCAAACGAACCACTGTGGGCATGTTATATTCATGTAATGGTTAAATTCAATTCAGAAACAAACAGTTTTGAAGTTCTAAATATCTGTGACATGCAAAAGTAAGTTATATTTTCTAATTATTATTAATTAAGGTATTTTTTAATGAAATTCTGAAACAATTTAATTATAAATCATCAAAAAACACTGTGGGAATTTTATATTCATGTAATGGTTAAATTCAATTAAGAAACAAACAGTTTTGAAATTCTAAATATCTGCAATATACAAAAATAAGTTCTATTTTAATTTTAACACATCAAGTAATTGCAAACGATTATAAATTCCAGCCATTAAATGTAACGTTCGATAATTTTAAAAGAGAAATTAATTAATATCAGAATAATAGTAAATTGGGCTATTTACAATAATCGAATGTTGCGACAATTAGAAAACAATCAAAATTATTTTAACTATTACCACATGGTTACTTCTAAGCAAAATTTAATTAGCAGTGTACATAGTTGACATTTTTTCATCAATTTTGGGCACTGAGTTGCTAACAGTTAAAAAGAGTTTTCATTTTTTAGATTAACAATCTAAAAAATGAATAAACTACTGACTGAAGTTGAATGTGAGAAACTACTACTGAAATAAACTACTGCGAACATTTTACTGTTTTGTAATGGTTAACTCTAACTAAAATTTGAAAATTTTGAGATTCTATTTATTTGTATTATTAAAAAGTAAGTTCTATTTTCATTTAATTCTCGTGTAGTTTCAAACGATAATAAATTTCAGTCATCAAATATAACGCTTCATTTTTAAAGAACAAAAATTAATTTATTATAAAATTAATTTAAAGCTGATTTTCAATTTATATTTATCAAATATTACAACAATTACCAATTAATCAAAATTATTTCCATCACCCATGTCTAATGCTAAGCTTAGTTAAAATAGTAAAAATTAATTAAACTAACTCAATAAACTAACTAAATAATACTCAGGCATTTACCTACAAAATTTCAATATTCCATTTTCCTGTACATTCTCAGGTAATCTAATTATTTAATTGTAAACATTTGTCTTCATAGCTAACAGAAAAAAATGCTCACTTAACCTAAACGCGAAGATATTACCGCTTTCTTTTTTTTATTTGGTGATTTCGCATAACAATAAATCAATATGCAATGCTAAGGGAATTAGCAATATATTTTTACGTAATTTCTGTTTAGAAATTTTGTAAAGTTTGTATTTAATAATAATAATAAAGAAACCAATTTGGAACATACACCTGATGTTGGCACACAATGCTGGCAAATTTAACATGCTTCATTGCAAACCAAGAAAATGAATAAATAAAAATAAAACAATTTTATGTATAATTTAGTATCATTAGACTTTTTCTTCTGAAAATTTAAGACGCAAACTGTTTTCCATAGAAATTTGGAATAAATGATACTTTAAAACTCCCTACTCTCCTCTGTTATGCTTCCCCCCCTTTTTTTTTAGGGAAATGGGGGTGATTTGAGGGTGAGAATTCAATTTCTTCTAAACAGGCAAGTGAGGCATTGTTTCTGATTTGTTTTTCACGCTTAATTAAATAAGACGATCGGATGAATAGTTATAAGCATAGTACATAGGTATATAGTACATAAAGTACAAATTTGTACTTGCATCAAATGACTCATCTAATATAAGTATCTGAGAAAATGAGACATTAATTATGTGTTTTTTAAGCTGAGTCGAATAAAGCTATATACGAGAACGAATAATTCAAAAGTCGTAAGTGTTTTCATGTGTAAATTGTATTATCTTTGACTTGATTTATACACACTAGGTACACACATGATTTTTACACACTAGGTACACACATGATTTTTACACACACACATGATTATACATTTAGGGACTCTGAACAAGTGAGGTACATTTTCCGATGAAAATCTTTATACTGAATTGAATAAGATAAGAATCGAGTTCAGAAGATAAATAGTTTTGAAGTTATAAAGGTAAGAGAAGTGATAAGGTAATAAGAGCAGTTCAAAAATTGTACATTTTATACAAAAAATTATTTTAACTTTTGAATTGTTAGCCCCTTTGATACTAGTTTGTCTCTTTCGATTAAACGAGAAAAAGTACAAAGGAATCAATACCTCACTTGTCTGTATAGCAATGTAAGATAGGTAAAAAAAGTGGCAGTACAAAATTCCAATTTTTGGATATATAACCCTATTAATTTCTGGACTATTTGGTCTTTATTGTCTTGTGATTTGTCTTACGTTATTCAGCATAAAAAAGTCATCAAAAACTATACCTCACTTTCCTGCTTAAATGATATACAGTTCTCTAACCAAATAACCTTCGTTATCCCTCTAATAAAGGGAAGAGGAGGGTAATTTGAAGAAATTATTTATAATGACGCTACAATGCTTTCTGTGTTAAAAAATCTTGAGAATAAATTTTTCTGAAGAAACACTTTTTTTCTTCTTTGAAATGATAAACAGACTATTATTTTCAGTTTAGTAGTTCAGTTAAAATTAACTATTCACGTTTTCTTGTAGGTTAATTTATATAAATTAAATTAGTTAAAGCAAATTGCATAATTACTTAAAATTGTAATTTTGAATTCAAAAAATCAAACAATTTATTCAAATTTAATCTATAATAAATTATCGATTGATTTTTAAGAAAAAAAATAGTAAACAATAAAATTAGCAATAAACTTAAATGTAAATAAATTAAATTTATTGCTTAAACAAAAATTAAATTTAAGCAATTACAATAAAAATAAGTAATAAATAATGACTATTGACTAGGAATAAAATTTATAAAACGTATTTTAAATTGCATTAGAACAACTAATTATTTAACAAAAACTGTTTATTCCACAAATACCAAAGACAGTATTTACGAACAAGATTTAATAAATTGAATTTAATTTTTAAAAAAATTTTTCACTTTTGAAATAAAAACAAAAAGACTCACCTGTCAGTTGGATATTGTGAATTCCAAGAGCGAATCAATTAACTTTTTCTTCTCAAGTCGAGAGTTGTTGTGAATCTAGTGGCCGACAGCAGATGAAGATCCCTCAGAGATTCTGTAACCTAGTTATGGAAGATTTCGCTTTAAGTTGAATGTGCTCAAGGCGAAAAACAAAATTAAAAGGTAGAAAAAAATGGTGCCCAGCCGAATAATTACGGATGAAGTTACTACCTTTTTTTCTTCTTTCCCAATTAATTCGTTTTCTACGGAATATCAAGAGTCTTTTTAGTGGACAGTGTTTTAAAAATCTTTCACACCTGATTTTTGTGAAGTGTAAAAAAAAAAATACATTTGTGTTTACCTTTCTATGAAATCTAAGAAACTGCATTTCTAGGAAAATCTTTCACACTTGATTTTTGTGAGATGTGAAAAACATTTGCGTTTACATTTCTAGGGAATATGAATAGTTGACAATTGATATTTGTGAGATGTAAAAACTTTTGTGTTTACATTTATAGGAAATATCACTAATCTTTTCGATGTGGAGTGCTCTAAAAATATTTCACTCTTGATTTTTGTGAGACGTAAAAAACATTTGAGTTTATGTAATATCAATTTCCTGGAAATTTCAGGAAATATTAATATTCTTTTAAGGGAAAAGTGTTCTAAAATTCTTTCACACTTGATTTTTGTTGGATGTGAAAAACATTTGTGTTTACATTTCAAGGAAATATCAGGGGTCTTTTCTTTTCAGTGGACTATGTTTGGATCGTTCACGCATGTTTTTTTTTAAATTTTTTTTTGTTATTTTTTGAGACGATAAATAAAAATTTGGAAATACCAATTATCTTAAAACGGTCAGTGTTTAAGCCTACTTTACTCCTTATTTCCGTATGTACAATCGGAATAGTAAGTCAAAAACTCCTGTACGTGCTGTGCACAAAAAAAAAAAAAAAAAAAAAAAAAAAAAAAAAAAAAAAAAAAAAAAAAACAGACACCTTGAATAATTTATCATCTAATTATCGGATCTTCACGTTCTAGTACTCAATCTTAGGGGTTCGAGGAAGTGACCTCAAATATATTAGTGCAGACGTTATTTTAAGTTACAAAATCGGACACAAAAACGCACTTTCTCTGTATAAATATACATACCTTATTTCATCGGAATCAGATTTCCGATCCCCAAAATATAGGAGCAACAGCAATCTTGGAAATATGGTCCCCATAGTTTGATCAGGAGAGCGATCACAAGTTTGAACCTCATAACATTACCTTTTATTTCTTGCATATTTCGCTATATCTTGAGGCATTTTTAAACGAATTGAAAAATATTTGCACACAATTACAAGACTCGTTTATCCAAAGATAACCTCATGCAAAAACTAAATTTTATTTAACAAATTTTATTATTATTTTATTTAACAATAGTCGAAAAAATTTTGAATTGTAAGGTATATAATTTTTTATATAATTTTTAAGTATATACTTTTACATGGAAAAATACAAAATTTGAGTGAAATCAGTTCAATAGTTCCTGAGAAATCCAATTTTGAAAAAGTCGTATGTTTAAAATTTTATTTCTCAGAAACTATTCAACCGATTGTATTTTGCCATGTAAAAAAAATTACTTTAAAATGATTTAAAAATTCTCTGATAGATATTTTCAGCGTTTATAACAGTTATTTTTTAAAGCATAATTCAACTGATTTTGTTTATTTCCAACGTATGCATTCGCCAAGAACAGATCTATAACATAAAATATCTCATCTTTCATATTAAATATTATTTTTATTATTAGTATTATTTTTTTAACAGTTCGTATATTCAAAGCTGTTATGCATTTGACGCTGGCAGGATTTTTGTTAAACAGATTTTCACACCTTTTTTTCCTTATTTTATATTAATTTAAATTTAGTTTAAGATAAGTGAAAAATATTATACTTAGTATTTTGATAATTGATGGTAATGAAATACAGCACGAAACGCAGGTGTCCTTTTCTGCATTAAAGGTAAAATATTCCAAACGCGGCTCACTTCTAAACTATAATTTTTTAATGTGCACTTTCCTAAAGTTATTTAGATCTAAGAGAAATAGATATTCCTCGTTGAAATTTCCTTAGTTTACAAAATAAATTATTGATAAATTTTTGAATATGAATGAAAAAAATTCAAACAAATTTTTTTGGATTTTATATTTTAGAACAAATATAATTCCGATAGTCTAACAGATTTTTTTAGTAACTGTCACTGTTTTTTTATTAACTGTCACTATTTTGTAATTTCACCTTTTTTTAAAACTGAAAAATACCAAAATATATTTTTACTTGAAATTAGAACGTCAGAAAAAAATATCTGGAAAGGACACCGGTGTCCCATCTGCTTCAAAGGGTTAATATTACAATTTAGAATTTGAATAATCTTTCAATTGTAAGACTCCTTGCCTAATTGATCAATGCATTGAAACTTGGTCAGTAAACAGTTTAGACTAGAGAAATAACATGTTTTGTTCATAATTGTATACTATTATTGACAAACATCAATTTAAAGATAAACAATATAGCATTATCTTTGTTACAAATGTTTTAGAAGGTAATAGTTAAGTCATTTGATAGATCTGCCTGATCGTCTCTTGTTATTTAAGAGGGGCATTTTATTGAAAACATTTCATTCTTAATCCTGGAAGTTTACTATGTCATGCTTTAACACGGTCCATAGTATATGTTTTCATTTAAGTGCTTGACACGTTTATTTAATAAATATGGTTCTAATTTAAAGATTACTTTTGGTGAAACAATGCAGCTTAAAATAATTTAGATCCGTAAAGATAATTACTAATAATAGATAATTATTAGTAAATTATAGCAGATAATAATTAGATTAGGTAATAAATACCTAAAACATCCGATTGTTTAATTTTGAATCTTGATTTAGGGTGGACTGATTGCTAAAACGCGATTCCCAGCAAATCACCGAAGTCAAGTATCACTCGCTGCGGTCAGTATGCGGGTGGATGACCACTTTGATCAGACTGATTTGCCACTTTGATAAAAAAAAATTTCAAACAACTTTTCTTAGATTTTATATTTTAGTACAAATATAATTCTGATAATCTAACATATTTTTAGTTATTATTCTATTGTTTTTTTTTATAATTAAAAAATATACCAAAATATATTTTGCTTGTAATTAATTAGACGGTCAGAAATAATATGTACAAAAGGGACACCAGTGTCCCATCTGCATCGAAAGAATGCAGATGGAACACTGGTGTCCCTTCTGCACCCCCCCCAAAAGAAATTCAAATGTTTAGGATTTAAAAAAAAGGGGGGGGGAACAGCTGGGTTATAACTATAGAACATTTTAAATTGATTATTTAATACTTTTTTACTAGATATCTACACAAATAAGCTGGGTCCGCGTTAAGCATACGCCATCTCGTTGAATGCGATAAAATCATACATTTAGCAAATAAAAATGTGTTTTGAAAGTATTGGCGAATGATTAATTCCACTGGAAAGAAACATATATAAACATATATTTAACTCGATCATCGAAATTACGTCAAAATGAGTTTTTCTAAACAAATCAGTATTTTTTATTCAATTACAGTAATTTTCGGTAGATGCGCCACTTAACCAATTATAATTGGGTCCAAATAATATAAGCCTAAAACTAACTACCGTAAAATACAGATTAAACCCCGTTAAGTAATTCTATGAGAAAAAATGAATCATAAAAAATTGTTAAGATTTACATTTGGCGAAGACTTTCAAAAATTGGCAAAAACTTTTGATATTTGGCTAATTTACGGGCTAATAATTTAAAATCCTTAGCGCTGGCCCTGAATAAGTAATAACTATTGAGGTGTTAACAAAAAAATGTTAATCGCATATTTTAGTCACCGAACGAACCACGAAAAGAGTTTTTATTTTTCTCGTTTAATATTTCACTTATTCATTGTTTGGTCATAGTTGTTGTTTACAATGTATTCTAGAAATGTTACATTAGAAAATCCAGCGGTCAAACTGCATTATAACTCTGATGAAAGCCCTCACTTCCTTGTTGATCTCACTGTTTCGCAAGTAAAATAATCGAGATTATTATATTTTTGAATTAAGTATAATCCGGGGTATTTACTTTTTTCTGTTAAAAGATTCGTCTAACATGAATTTTCAAAATGGTTTTAATGTATGTCAAAATAAAAGGTCACACATTTATGAAAGATTAGAGTAAAGTAAATCGGCACTGTTCCATATTTCTCATTGATGAAAGTAGCAATGCCATTTTTTTCCCCTTCTCCTTTGATTTACCAGAACAAAAATAATTGCCAGGAAATGAACATTTAAAGAAGTAAATATTATGGTAAAGAAACGTTGAATGTTTTCAAAATGACTTAATTCTATATCAAAAATTTTTTCGAAATAATTGCTCGAAGTGACGCGATAGAAGACATTTTTAAAACTTACCCGAGTAAGGGAAAGGGTTAGTAGAGTCCCTCTCTAGAGTTCTTTTTAAAGAAAGGTTCTTATCTTAAAACAGAAAAGAAAGTCTCTGCCCAATTTTTATAACGTGCGACCAGTTTCAAAAAAAAAAAAAATTTAAAGTTTCAAATGATTAAAAAAACTTAATTTTAAAAATGCAAGCTGTTTTATAGTAGCATTATAATAGGAAATAACAGTCGATATGTTTCAAGTGCTCAATAACATGCGCCCATTTTCAGGGCTCTCCAGATGTAAATAAGAAAAAACGAAAGTGATTTTAAATGTATGTAATATTCATATATGAATGCTGATTTGATTGTGAATGATATTAGTTCCTCACCACCTTTCCGTAGCTCATGAAATTGCATTTTACCCCGATTTGCCCCTCTCGATGATTTTTCTTTTTCTGTATTTCATCTTTTTCTCTCTCGTCTACTGGGGTTTTTCTATTTTTATTTCTCACCTTTATTCTTCTCTTTTCTGTTGGCCACTTTCGTTTTCTATTTCAAATCACTGTTTCTTCTCAATCCCGTCCGGCAAGTCTTGAAAATGGGCGTCTGTTCTTGAGCGCTTGAAACATGTCGAGTTTTATTTCCAATTTACATATTTTATGAAGAGAATGAAGTTTTTAATCATATAATAATAACAAGGTTTACTTCTAAAATGAAGAATTTTAAGAAACAAGCGTGAAATAAAGCGATTTTCAAAATGTTATAAAATATTCATAATACTTCCATATTTATAAAAACAAATAATTGTAATAAAATGCGCATGGAGTGCATTTTCAACGAAAAAAATAGTGGTTGTCTTAAAATCTTTTAATGGCCACTCGTTATGCGTAGTCGCCATATGCCCTGTGGTGACTGTTAATTTTTCCACATATTTAAATGGTCTTGGGTTCCTGTTTCAAAACATTTATGCTAACTAAGTTTCAGCTTTGATTTTTTTTAAGTTGCAGTATCATAGCTGCCAACTTGTACTGTCATTCGGGAGATATTTTAAAATAGTAGTAAAATAATTATTAAGCTATAAAAAGATATCGAAAAGTTAATCTATTTCACCAAAAAGTACAACTCCTTACTATTAAAGCATCTGTGTTTCAAATTTATGGCAGTTACAGTTCCATAACTTTTGGAAGTATAAATCAATTTTGAGTAGCAACTCGGCTGTTTGGCTGCCAACTCTTTTGTAACGAAAACTGCATTGAAAATATAGTAGGATTAAAAGTCAGCAGTTATTACAATATAATTAGCTCTACAAACTTTGTTCTAATATAATTAAGATTAAAAAAAGTTTTCGTTTTGCTTAAATTTGATCAGAATGAAGTATGTATATTTTTCACAGTGTGTGCTATATTTTTAAAACGAAAAGAGAAATTTTGAGGTTTTGATAACCTTTAACGAATACTTCAGAAGTTTAAAAACTATCGAGCATTTATTGGAGGTTTCTATGTATTAATCAAATCTGTGAATATATTTAACCTTTTCCCTATGAATGCTGTGTAAATGTTTTTTTTCTCATACTGATGTGGAAAGTACTTTTTTGAAAAACGGTAGGATATATGTACTTAAACTAAACGAATTTTTAGTACCTTTACGAAAAATGGTAAGATATATGGGCTTAAACTAAATGGACTTTTAGAACCTTTATGAAATATAGTAGGACATATGTATGTGCTTAGGTATGAGCTTAAACTAAATGAATTTTTAGTGCCTCTATGAGAAATGTAGGACATATGTGCTTAAACTAAATGAATTTTTTCTAGACCAAACTAACGCTCATATATAAGTTTTTTTTTTTTTTTTTTTTTTTTTTTATAAAATAAAAATTGCTATGATTTCAGATGGAAAAAATATATATACTGCTAACATACTGTTGAGTTTCAACATTTGATGAAAGTTTCAACATTTTATGAAAGTTCCTTTATTTATAGGGATCTGTAAAACATTTATAGTGGGCTACACTGTCAGAATTTTCTGAAATTACGGTAAAATAGCCGGCAGCAGTCTGTCCATCCGATTAACCATATGAACATTTTTTTTTATCTTTACGGTTTTGAAACCGTTTGCAACTTGTACCGTTAAAAAACCGTTACTACTAAACTGTACACTGAAGCTCTCTGGGTACTGCGCCATTCATGCGTGAATAATAGTTTCGTATTCTAATAGTCCAGAGTCACCATTGAAGAGTGCAGAGCAACTGTTCAGGCATAGAAGTTATAAGACTGACCCGATCAGTTATCACAGATCAGTGCAATTGGTGTGCCTAGCTGCACGGAACAAAATGGCTTTATAAAGTGGGCCTAGTTGGTGCAGATTGAATTCTAGTTGATTAATCGTAGCAAGAAAAAACAATAAATAAATATTTTTTTTCTCACATTTAACAGATCGAATTCATCTTTTTTTATTGTTTTCTGACTGTTTAAGTTGAGTATGGCAAAATAACAATTAAATAATATGTTATTTAATCATTTTTGCTGGGAATTTCGAACAGCGTACGTAATTATTGTTTCTCGAAAATTCTAAAAATAACATAACTAAGTTACAAATTTTCATCTTTCTTAAAGTGTTTGAATGAAGGTAATCTCCAATGTATTTTGAAATGATTTGAATGGGTCAATTAGTTTTGTCTTTTATTTTAACATAAATTTCAATTTCTTAAAAGTGTTAAATTAAGCTGTATCTTTTTTTTCTAGCTATTTTTCCAAGGACTCAAAGTTACTGACCATTTTACCCAATAGGCAACACTGCCCTCGTGTACATTTTACAAATATTGGTACACACACATATGCAAACTTCCATGCTCAATTACAAAAGTACCGTTTATTAGTCTTTGTCAAATCGTAAAACAGATTGCACCATTCCAAGAAAGACAGCCTGAAGATTCATGTAGGGATGAGGAGGTATTCGAGCCTGCTGCCTCCATTGTACAAAGCGTTAGGCTGGCGATACTGCTCAACTGGAGCTGTCCGTACTCTTTTTCGAAATGTAATGCATTCAATTTAATTTTTCATTTTTTATATTGCTCTTGGATAATATGAAAATTTACATTATTAGTTTATTACGTTTTCACTGTCCTACTCCAAGCTGTAGTTGTTACAATTATGATTCATTTATGTCGCACTAGATTTTCACAGTGGGGTATTTTATATTTTATTGAATTATTTTATTTTATTTTAGATTACCCAATTTCTTGTGTTTACGACTACCAATGTTTAATTCCGTAGACAAGGGAACTTCTGGATCAAGTATTGCGAGAAATTTACCTTCGAGGAGGACTTTTTGATGGAACTAACCAGCATTTGCGTTACATGGAGTGGAAAACCAAGGAAACCTCCCATTGTTAGCCTGATGGCAAGGGGACTCTAGCCCATAATTTGTCTACCACTGAGGATATTTTACATTAGAACTGGTCGGTCAGTGCGAACCGGGTACGGAATTCGTATCGACCAGCCATCGCTGGGATTCGAACCCGATTCATCTCAGTGGAAAGCTCTATCCCCTGAGCCAACACGTCTCGCACAGTAGGCTACTGGTATTGGAAGCAAACCTGAGGATGATAAGAAGACATGCCGTCACAATTTTGACCCTCTGCAAAAGGGATGGCACCCTCGCTTCTGTAGCCAGACGACCTGCACGCCATGCCGAGCACTTTACGGTAGAATAGTTTTACGAGGACAGATACCGCACACCCTCGGTCCCATCGTAGGCTGATGAAAGTAGTCATCCCGAGCACTGAAAACAGCCATTCATGCTTGACTGCGGGGGTCTGCTGAGAACCATGTCTTAACTATCAGTTCATCGCGGGACCCTAATTTAAGATTTTAAATAAAACAATCGAATACATTAGGTATTTATTATCGAATCGAATAATTATCTGCTATAATTTACTGATAATTATCCATTATAAGTAATATTATTGCTATGGTTCTAAAATATTTTCAGCTACATTGTTCCACTTAAAATAATCTTTAAATTAGACTTATATTTATAAATTAAGCGTGAAGAAATGAAACTCAAAGAACAACTCACTGAAGCAATGAAACGTCTACTACAGATTGTGTAAATGCATGCCTTTGTGAATTTCCAGAAATACAATCAAAAGCAAGATATTTTGAATTAAGTACACTTTTAAATAACAAGAGACAATCAAACTCAGGCAGATCTGACAAATGACTTTACTAGCCTTCAAAAACATTTTGTAACAAAGATAATGCTATATTACTTATCTTTAAATTGATGTTTGTCAATAATAATGTACAATTATGAACAAAACATGTCATTTCGCTAGTCCTAATTCTTCACTGACAAAACTTCAATTCATTGATGAATGAGGCAAACAGTCTTATAACTGAAAGATTATGCATAAAATACTAACCGTGGTAAATGTTTTTTTTTTTCCTTTTTGGATTGGAAATGTGCTATAAGTAATGCACCAGAACACGTGCGAAGTTCTATAGAGATAAGCCACGCTTTCCACTTGGGAAAGCGTCTGAGGTAAAATGTAAAGTGAGGATTGTATTGCGCTTTTATCTAGTGTATCTTCCGTAAATTTGTGAAGTACCTTACATCGAAATAATACCAAGGACTAGTTTGAATATTAAAAAAATTGATCTTTAGAAAATATGGGTTATCATTATATTTTCCTCAGCGTTTCATATCTAAATTATATAGCATTAAAAATCTAAATTTTATCTATTTAGGTAAAAACTTTATTTTTAAGGGTTTAAGGATTTTTAAGAGTTTTAAGGATTTTTTGGGGTAAGTTTTTTAAGAGTTTTGATTAGGGAAATCAAAAAAAATTATCAAAGTTAATTTAGATGCATGACATACAAATTTTATTTGAAAGGAACAAAGCAGAAATATTAGTATACTTGCATATTTTTCAAATAAATATAGTGACAGAATAAGAATTAAGTAGTATATTTACCGACGAAAATTTTTTTAGTATATATATATAAATATGAATGAAAGCTTTCAAAATTTTTAATTATAACTTTAGATTATTTAAATTTTGAAATTTTTTTTAATGGCTTTTAGGTTAAACGGCTGCTAATTACGTTAGTGTAACTTGAAACCTACACTGCAGAAAATTTTAGTGAATACTTGATACCAATTTTGGTACTGAGTATATACCAAATACTAAATTTTTTCAATGGCTCAACATTGAACCATTATACCTTGAACGATTATCGGTACCTTGAACCATTATCGGTACCTTGAACCATTATTGTACCTTGAATCATTATAGCTTATTCGGTATGAATCATTGTACCGAAAAGTTGATGTAACTATAATTAATCATTATAGTTACGTCAACTTTTCGGTACTTTGAACCATTATCGGTAAATTGAACTATTATCCATACTTTGAACTATTATTGGTACCTTGAATCATTATCAGTACCTTGAACCATTTTCGGTACCACCTTGAACCATTATAGCTTAAATCATTTTCGGTACTTTGAACTATTACCGGTACCTTGAGTCATTATCAGTACCTTGAACCGTTATATCTTGAACCATTATCTGTACCTTGAAACATTATTAGTACTTTGAACCATTAGATATGGTAGATTTTCTATAACATTAATAAGTGTTACATTGAGTAGTTTGTAACGTGAGTCACTAACGCATATTTCTTTTAAATTCTTTTATATACTGAAATCAAATATATTGACACATTAGAGGTCACAACTTAATGTATAACAGTGGTAAAAAAAAAAAAGAAAGAAACGCTATCAAAGTCTGACGAATCAGTATTAAGGACGACGGGATTAAAAATATAAAAACTAGCGTGATTGATTGAAGATTATTAAAGGTAATTGTCGCGTTTCACCTCTTTTTAATTCCGTTTGGCAATTGCGGTTTTATATGTTTTAATCATACTTTACTCATTAATGATTTCATAAGTATTGATTTTTATTTTCGCTCATTCAAATATTAATTTACGACCCTTATTGTAAATTCCATTGAAATAGTTTACTTTTCTTCGCTTTTGTCAAAGATTTACAAAATTGTGCAATATGTGCATCCAAATGTGCCAAATGTGCATCGTAAAACATTCGAGATCAAATAACGGTAAAAAGTACTAGCACTCAGGGTGAGAGTATTTTTTACTGTAAAATCTATTTTTATCGCAAAAATAATCTAATATACCATAAATTTTACAGTGATATTTAGTGTAAAGTAACTGATAAATAAATGTTACATTTCGTGATAATTTACGTAAAAATTTCAGTAAAAATGAATTTTACGTTGGAAATGAATTTTGCGGTAAAATGAATTTTATGGATGTTGTTCTCAAGGAGATAGTACTTTTAACCGTAACTTGATCCTGAATTTTTACATTACAGTGATTAAAGAACATCCTGTACTCCCTATAAATTAATCACTTAAGGTTTGGTCCTATAAATTAAGGTCACTATAAATTAATTAATTTGACAACCTCGAATTTTATTTGCACGTATATTGAATATTCTTGGGAGTATTCGGACAAAATAATATTAATAATAATTCTATAAGTTGTGAGCTCGGTTTCATTAAACTTTCTTAATCACAGTGCTTAGTCCATAAAAAATGGGCTTGAGTTGTAAGAACCTCAAATAAAAAAAAAGAGGAAATTAAATATTAGAAGTAGACCGACCAATCGATTACAGCTACTTCTGATCTACTTTTAATAACAATTTTCATCAATTGACTCGAACTCACAGATCATCGGCCGGTTGCCAATGTCAATCGTGACATTAGCCTCGAACTCAAGTCACGAAACACACATTTATTATTCTTATAACTCAACTAAAATGTGCGAAGTTAGAAGTATTTATTCGAAAGTTCCTCTGAACGCTTAAGTTTGCTCATGCATTTCTGAACAAATTTTGAAGTCCTGACACAAACGGTTATTATGTGAATTAGAAAATGCAAATGGTACGTTACAATGATTTTCGTGCGATTTTTTCTTGTACAACACGCAAACTGTTTTCAGCAAATATCAACACCTAAGATATGATCAAGGAAAATTTAAAACAAATATAGTTTCAAGATAAAACATCGTACTCGAAAATGTAAGTTATATATTTTTGTAGGAATAAAAAAATAATCAACTTTTAAATTCATAATTTTTTTTTTCATAAGTAGAATGTGAAAAAAAATATAATTCTGAATAACTTTTGATCTAATGGTTAGATTTAAATGAAAAAAGCGACAACAGAAAAAATTACAAATATGAAAATCAAACCGGGACATAAAGGGATGTATCACCTGTGGTTTTGAACTTACTTAAATGGGATACCTGCAAGTGACGTAGTGTCTAAGTGGGTATCTAGATCCTGATTGGTTTTTGAAATATGGCATTTGTTTCCGTTAGTAACTGTTCTTTCCATTCGATTTCGAGTAAGTCAAGCTCGTCAAGTATCGATCCCTTTAAATGACGCATTCTATATTCTTTCACAAAGATT
The DNA here is from genome assembly GCF_043381705.1 of Parasteatoda tepidariorum. Lineage (NCBI taxonomy): Eukaryota > Metazoa > Arthropoda > Arachnida > Araneae > Theridiidae > Parasteatoda > Parasteatoda tepidariorum. The sequence goes on from NC_092207.1 coordinate 72,657,999, forward strand.
TGAATTCTTTCACTATACATTTCTTATTTAACACAAAGACAGGCACAAGGCTATGTGGAACATAAACAAGCTAATTATGCATTGAAATTGCCAGGTACACAAGGCTAAAATATATTACGGTTATAATAAAATACATTAACAAAACATAAATCTAAATTAAGTAAAAGACGAGAAAGAATCCTATTTCAAGAAATTTGATGTGTGATACGGCACCGTGTTTAAATAACTTTACGTTAATTAACATTCTAACTTGTGGGAAGAAACTAAGCTCAACTTTAACACGCCATTTTGCTTATAAGCGATCAGCTGACACTGACATCATGGATCACGTGTGCGGGTATCGGTGATCTTCTTCTTCTTGAAGTGTTAAGTACCCTATTGACGGGCGTTCAGCGATATAGTGATATGCTATATTTTTCCAAAACTAACAACTTTGTATCAAACTTTTCTTCTTAGGTAAGAACTTGACAAGTTTCCGAAATTTCTGCAAGTAGATAACAGCGCAATATTTACAGGGGGTGGACAAAAAAATGGAAAACTTCTATTCTAATACATTTTTTCATATTTCTCAAGAAATACTTAAAGAATCATTTTATAACTTCAGAAATGTTTAGATCATGCAATTTCTCATACATATCAGTGAAGTTTAAAGCTCTTGGAGGTTTGAGGGACTAACAATAAATTACAAACGGAAAATTGAGTTTTTGAATACCCTATCCAAGAAATGTAGCAATAAATTTAACTTACAACAATTATTTTGGTTATTATATGCAATAATAGCGCAAAATTTCGTGAGATTAGCTTAAATATTAATGCGAATATGAACGTTTTTATAAAAAACTAAATTTTTTGTTTTACGTTTTTTTGCCATAACTATAAAAATACTCAATTAAAATAAACAAAATTTGTGGAGTAATTTAAAATTAATTTTAAAATTATTGCCTTAAAATGTGAAAAAAGTCTTTAGAGATGTTTAGTTCATGCGATTTTTCATAGTTAGCAATAAGATTTCAAGCATTCAGAAGTTTGAGAGACCGACAATAAATTACGAAACAAGTATGTTTGAACACTCTGTGTTAGAAAATCAAGCAAAAAACTTTTTTTTAAATTCCATCGAATTATTATGAAGTTATAGCCAAAAAACGACGAAAATGTTTTTTTATAAAACCGTCCATATTTTCATAAGTATATTTACTCTAGGTTTACGAAACGTTATGCAGTTATTAAAAATAACAACTAAAGTAAACGATACAAGATACAAGTTTTTTGATCGATTTTCTGGCATAGTGTGTTAAAAAATAATTGTGTTCTTTCGTAATTTATTGTAGGTCTTCCAAACCTCTGAAAGCTTTAAATCTTATTGCTAAGTATGAAAAATCGCACAAACTAAACACCTCTAAAGTTACGAAATAATCCTTTTAATATTTCTTAAGAATTTTAAAAAAATTGTCAAAAACTGAAAGTGTCTCTTCCATTATTGATTGAAAACCGAAAACTTATTTTTAGACAATAAAAACATCTTTTTTTCCACGATCATGGAAGTTCAAATAATAACAAAATTGCTCTTTTACTTTTTTTTCGCATTTATTCAATTCACTTTTTCAATCTATGAAGCTACCGAAGTTGATTGACTTCAAGTACCTGTTACTTCCTTCATTTTCTTCTTTATCTTGTCATTCAAAATTCATTAAGTGCGATCATCGTTTTTAAAAAATGATGAGCAGCTCTCAATTCTTTTTATAGTTTTTTTTAATAAGTTACGAAAAACATCATTGAATTAAATTCAAAGCAAAGTATTTCAAGATTGCTTAGATTTATAAAGAGGAGTGAAAGTGGTATAAAAATAGATGAAACAAATAGTTGAACACGAATTTGTTATTTTTGGAGTTTTTCATAATCAATCAAAATAGAATAGGTTATGATAAAACAAGCATTTTGTATTATAAATAAACTTCAAAAGTGGTCTTTTGAAAATAAAGGTGAGATGAGAAAAGATTTGAGGCAAGTGCCTCTTAATGTTAAAAAAATAACTACATGGAAGATTGATAATTTTTTTAATAGAAATATGCTGAGGGACCACTCAAATATTACGAAAAAACCTAAGAATGTGTGAACAATAATTACCCAATACTCTACATTCTCTTTATTTAATTTTATAACTGTTATAACAACAGCCGATCCAATTTTTAAGTTTTCAACTACCAATATTCACCTCCTTAGCCTTGTAATTTTGAACCTAATCCAGAAGACAAAGGAACTTCGGGATCAAGTATTATTTTATTTTTATATTTTATAACCGTCGTTGAACAGCCGACCCAATTTTTGGGTTTACTACTACTAATGTTCAACTCCTCAGACTTTTAATTTTGAACCCAATCCAGAAGAAAAGGGAACTCCTGGATCAAGTATTGGGAGAAATTTGCCTTTGTGGAGGACTTTTTGGTGGAACTAACCCGCACTTGCGTTACATGGAGAGGAAGACCACGAGAACCTCCCACGGTTAGCCTTACTGCAAGGGAACTCTAACCCATGATCCGTCTACTACTGAGGATATTTCACGTCAGCAGTGTGGTCGGTGCAAGCCGGATACGGAATTCGTTCTAGCTATCGCCGGGATCGAACCCCGGTTCACCTCATTGGAAGGCGAACGCTCTATCCCCTGAGCCATCGCAGCTCTGGATCAAGTATTAGGAGAAATTCGACTAGGTCGAGGACTTTTTGTCATGGAACATTTGAGTTACATAGAGACGGAAACCACACAAGGTTAGCCTGACGGCCTAACCTATGATGCTAAGGATAACCGCTGAGGATATATAACGTTAGCACTGTGGTCAGTACGAGCCGGTGCGAAGTTCGTATCGGCCAGCCATTGTTGGGATTCGAACTCGGGTCCCCTCATTGAGAGGCGACCGCTCTATCACCTAATCCACCACGGTTCACATTCCTTTCATTAAAAAAATAAACCCTATTTTTTTCATAAATTAAGTAATTCAATTTGTCATAATTAATATTTGAAAAGAAAAACTTTAATTGTGCATTAGGGAGACTTTGCGATTATCTAATTTTTTTTTCTGACAAAGCGTGTCCACAAACCACCAAAAATATGCTTAAGTAATAGTTAAACTGCTCCTCGTGAATTTTCAAATCTTCCACAACATGCGTTCTAGTGCTGTAGAATAAAATACAAAATATGCTACCATTGGAAAATGTCCGAAAAAAATATGTTTAATTATATGCAACAATGAAAGTTTAAATTGAAAATTCGAAAACATTTCGAAAATTCAAATAAAAAAATCTTCTTCTCAAAACCAATTATATAATGTATATAATGTGTTTTTTTTTCTTCTTCTGAATTTAAAGTATTATTTTTAGAACTAAATAGGCTGTACTAACAAAAACTTGGAGATAAAACTAGTTATAAGGTCATCTGTTTTTTCAGCTGTCTAAGAGAAGAAGATATGTCACTAATTGACAATAATGAGACATTCCGGTCTTCTAGAGCTTAAAATTAGGGTAAAGTCATAATAAAATAAACATTTAAATAAATTAAAAAACAACTTTTTCATCTCCGCTTTAAAAAAAGCTCTTCATTTATCAAACTGTCTATAAAGGCTTTTTTAAATTAAACATTACTATTAACTAAACGTATTTTTTTTAATTCCATGCTTTAATGCTAAAATAAATAATTATGTGTTCTCATCAAAACATTTTTTTGGAAATGTAGTAACATTCATATTCAGCCTTAACAACATCACTGCATATAACAGCGATACTCAAGTGACGAATTATTATAAAGCAAGAACGAAATTTGAAAATAATTTTAATACATTTGTCATAAGAAAGAAAAATGGAGTTTGTGTTTTACCATAGGTCATAAATGATGTCACGCTTGGAAGGGTGGGTGAAGTCCCTAAAAATTGTGACAGTTTTTTTTTTTTAAATTTTTTTTTATAACCGTCGTTGAACAGCCGACCCAATTTTTTTGGATTTACAACTACCAAAGTTCAACTCCGTAGCCTTGTAATTTTGAACACAATTGAGAAGACAAGGGAATTACTGGATCGAGTATTTTAAAAGATTTCCCTTCGTAGAGAGCTTATAGATGGAACTAATCCGCATTTGCGTCACATGGAGAGGAAAACCCTGAAAACATCCCACGGTTAGCCTGATGGCAAGGGGACTCTAACCCATCATCCGTCTACCACGGAGGATATTTTACGTCAGTACTGTGGTAGGTGCAAGCCGAATTCGGAATTCGTATTTACCAGCCATCGCTGGGATTCGAACCCAGTTTCACCTCATTAGAAGACGAACGCTCTATCCCCTGCGCCTTCGGGGCTCAACTGTGACAGTTTGTGATAAAGGGGAGGGAAGGAGTAATAACAAGTGTAATGCCCCACTTTTTGATGAGAAAAAAATAAGTTGTCACGTCAATTCGTCGCGCGACGATACTCTGCTTACAATTGGTCGGGCCGGCAATTCGTCGCCGAAACAATTCTTCTCGGACGCGATTCCTTATGGCGAAAATTTATTTATGGCTACAATTCGTCGTGGGTAAAAATCGACGCAAGCACAACTCGTCATGGGTAAAAATCGATGCAAAGCACAATTAGTCACAGGGTGGGCCGGGATAGCCTGGTCGTTAGGGCGCTGGGCCCATATCCAAGAGGTCGTGGGTTCGATCCTCGCCGGCCGAAGACTCCCCGTGTAGTAAATGGTGACTGATGCACGTTAAATCTGTCGAGTCTCAAAGTCCTCCATGTTCCCACAACAAATCAATACCTCTGGGGGTACTGATCCAGGAGTTTCCTTGTCTTCTGGATTGGTTCAAAATTACAAGGCTACGGAGTTGAACGTAAGTAGTCGTAAACCCATGAAATTGGGTCGGCTGTTCAACGACGGTTATAAAATAAAACAAAATTAGTCACAGGAGGCCGGGATAGCCTGGTCTGTAGGGCGCTGGGCCCATGTCAAAGAGTTCGTGGGTTCGATCCCCGCCGGCCGAAGACTTCCCGTGTAGTAAATGGTGACTGATGCACGTTAAATATGTCGAGTCTCAAAGTCCTCCATGTTCTCATAACAAATCAATACCTCTGGGGGTACTGATGCAAGAGTTTCCTTGTCTTCTGGATTGGTTCAAAATTACAAGGCTACGGAGTTGAACATGAGCAGTTGTAAACCCAAAATTGGGTCGGCTTTTCAACTACGGATATGAAATAAAAATAGTCACAGGAACAGCTCGTCACTAGCTCAATTCGCCGTGGGCTCAATTTGTCGTGGGAAAAAAGTTGCAACTTTTACATTAAAATAAGTTACACGTCGACCCGCAAATAGTACCCACAAATGTAGTTAAAAAATATCAATTGAAATCTGATCTTCAACACGTGTGTTTCTGAACTGTAAACGTAGAGCGACAGGAGTCCAGAGAGTGGGGGTATAGTGAAATGTAACAAAAAAAGGGGGGTCAAAAACGTTAATGGACGTTTCCATACTTAAACATTTATATATAGCACCATCTAGTATTTAATTTTTCATTTTAAAATCAAGGATTTATTAAGACTTTTATGGTAATTATTTTAAGCATAATTCTAGTTTAGTACACTTTAAAATGAATAGTTTAGTAGAAGGTTCTAAGTGACAATTTTGAAGGGAAAAAAATTAAATTTCGCTAGGAAATGACTTGTTTTAGTCTTATTTAACACCTTTACATCGATTTGTTTTGCCTAGTCATTAAATTTCAGAGATGTCAGTAAATCAATACTCTTTCATTGCTTTTGGTGTGGGAAATGGCTCTGAGTGCATTTAGTAACGAGCCGTCGGCGAGTAACCTCATAAAACCTTGGAACGCAATCTTGGAATCTTGAAATACTATCGTAAGTTTGAGAACAAAAGAAAGAAGTAAGATATAATCTTAATTTCCTAGTGCAAGCTTTAAATCTAATTTACACAAATTCACTATAATATCAATTAGAACTTTCATCTACTTAGCTCAATGGTTCGCCGCTCTGTAAGAGCAAAATGACGAGGTTTTATTCAAAGAATTCCTAAAACGATAAAATGGTTTTGGGCGATGATTTTCATTAAAATCAACTGGATAAACAAGTAAAAGACAGCTTGTCTTTGAAAATCTGAATATTGAAATTAAATTCAGCCGTTGATATAATAGAAAAGATACAATCGCAAAAGACAAAAGAAATTCACTCTCTTCAAGTATCAAGATCAAGGAACAAAAGGAATTATTTAAAATAATGAAAAGATTTCGTGACGAAATAGCGGGCACTATCCCATGCAACAGCAAATATAACTTTTTGCACAACAAGGAGCATATAAATATAAAGACTCTTATATTGAATATTCGGAAATAGAGAATGGTTGTTTGGAATATCAGATCAAGACATCAATAAAGTCAAAAAACATGGGTTTTGTGGTCGTTTTTCTTTCTGTCCGACATATTGTGAAAACAGAGATAAGAAAACTGATACTCCAAACACGATGCCCTATATACGTGAGGAGAGCATGCCCTTGCTGTTTGTTTCGTTTTTATGAATAAAATTTGAATGTCATTTTAAAAAACAAAATTATATTTAGCCGGAATTGATTTATCAGAAAGAACTTTATGATTGTGAATTAAATTGAAACAAAGTAAACTTGATAGAGTATTTGTTATATATCAGAAAAAGCACGTCCATTGTTAGATATCAGAGGGGAGCGATTTAATTATCGCGATAATGATATTTTGAAAGGTTTTCTCACGATGCTTTGCGATTACAATCTAACACGATAAATATCAAATATACGATAATTATTGACAACGATAAATATTGACAACAATAACTGCATGAGCATTATGGAATACAACAATACTGCTGTCGTTATCGTATTCGATATTTATCGAATACGATAATTTTGTGAGCATTTTCGGGAATAATGATTATTAAAATTGATATTATCGTGAGCGTTCGTAAACTTTATTTGGATATCGATAATGTTGATTACAGTAAATATAATGTAAATTAGTCTAGAAGGAAAACATATTGCAAGGTAGAGTGAATCATAGATATTTTCTGATAATACAGAGCGATATAAAAATTCGAATATTGCCCAGCACTAATCTCTTTTTTTTATTTATTTGTTAAATGAATGAGTTTATTAAAATTTTTAAAAATATTTTAGACTTTTTTTAGTTTTAGATTTAATTTATAAAGTCACGTGAATTGAACTTCGCCTTGATTGTAACTGAAGCACACTATTTCTTTCAAAGCAATTTTTTAAATGACATTTTTGTGTGTAATGGGGGTAAAATTGTTTATTAATGTGACGACTGAGCAGTACCGTCTTTACACATGGGCACACGAGGGTAGTGCCCGGGGGGGGCGGGTACTCAGAGGGCCCTCAAGAAGCTTTCTTTTGTAAAAATTGTACTAAAAAAAGCTAAGAATAAATAACATTACCTTATATTTTTTTTTAAATAAATACATTCTATTATATACAGTGTGCAGTTTTTCTACAAATAGTGATTGATTATCATACAAACACCAATAATTTGAGGAGTTTATTACCAAGAAAACTTAAAAAGGCAACCGAAATCTATTTTTCTACGTCCTGATGAAAGTTTTAGGTACTACTTGGGAGTTGTAAGATGTTTAAATAACTGTTTTAGTTTGACAAAATAATTAATACTTTTCTAAATTTTTATTTTTTTATTTGGTAAATCTTTATGTTTATTTAATTTAATAATTTTAATTAACTTCCATGGTTTTGAAAATTATTTTATTATATGAGGATTGCAACTGGTTATAATTTTCTTTAAAATTACTCATAGTTTAAAAATGCTTTATTTGAGTTTTTGAGGTAATCAAAGTGTGCTTAAATTTGCTAAAATTATTGCCTCATATCTTGAAAATGATTTATTTTATTATGAGAAGTTTTTCAGTTCGTTGTTAAACATTATGGCATGTTAAAGGGATCTAAAACATTTTTGTCCCCGGGGGCCCTGCATCCTATTAAGACGACGCCAAACAATAGCTTACCTAAATCATGAAACAGGATTTACGTTTGGCGTAGTACAGCAGATTCCGGCTCTTAAACCATTTCATTTTACATTCACTTCAGCGCATTAATGCTATTATAAATATTATACCGCTGCTCTCGGCATTTTATTTTGAACAAATTAACACACAGAAATAACTTTATGTTCACAAATGTCGAGAAAATATTTTAAAATTTAATTAAGATTTTACACATACCTAAAAAAGTATATTGTACTATCAATACACTTCTTGAGTTCATGTAGCGTTATTACTATTAAAATGCCAAATTGGATCTAATATGTCATAAATTATCACTGAATCAAATTAAAAATATAATTACGACTAATTGTTTTGTGAAGAAAATATAAAATTTATGTATATTAAGACATGCCTCAATAATGTAACTTTCGAGAATTTTTAAAAATCTTGAATATACACACATTCATAATACATACGAAAATATTCCGCAAATGAAGAAAAAAAAATATATATAAACACTTTTAAATTTAAAATAATGAATAAATAACGATGCATTTCACGATTTTACATCAGAGCTTGGCGACTTTGTTCAATACGTTTCTCTCAGCAGTTTTCGAACAGCTAACTGCATTAATATGAATTTAAGTATTTCTTTTATCGATGTTCGCATAAAAAAGTTTAAATTCAAGTGTATTTTGAAGTGTTACCCTAAATAATTAATGAATTAAGGTGAAGGAGCATTGATTTTTAAATAATCTAATAGATCACTGAGATTCACATTTAGATTCTTAATGATCAAGGCGAATGAAACACTATCAGCTGTTGGAATTCAAAATCTGAAATTTAATAGGCTACGTAGAAAAATCTATATTGCACATGGTCCGAAAACTATTTTGTGTTTTTTTACTTGCAAAATGAAGCATGTTTTCGAAGTTTAAAACTTAATTAGAACTTTAGGTAAATGATCTATTAAATGAAATAAAGATGTCTATGTCTTAAAACAATAAAGATGTCCTTGCTATCACTAAATTTTTAAAGTTTAATTTTTCAACAACTCTATTATAAATCTATATTTCTGTATAAACAGTTGTTCTGAGCTAGAACTGTGTTTGTGAAAATAAAGAAATGAAAAATAAATAAATAAATAAGTTAGTGATTTAGTAATAATTTTGTTTTCGTCAATAAATATTTTCAAACTTTCGATTTTACTTACTCAAAAATTATAAGTAAAACCGTGCTCATCTTTCGAATTTTTTTTTTATTAGAATAAAAAGGCAGTGATGAAAAAAAATGAATACAGTGAGTTGCAATTTGCTTGGATTTGCATATTCATTTGTCCGAGCTGAATAAATATACCCGATTAAGACTTTTAAAACTCCAAAAATATAAATCGGATGGCCTGGACTGCGAAGGATAAGGTCACAGGTTCGTGTCTCGAATCACTGGAAAAGATAAGCTCTTTTACATGCGAATAACATACAATAGTTTAATTGAAGTAGGATTAACTTCCTCAAAACGAGATCTAAAAACATGGAAGTAGCCACAGTCTGAAAAATGTGCTCCCTATTGTTCAAGTCGAAGAGGGGTCGAAGGTTTCGCCCCCTTAATGCTGATTTTATTTTTATTCATAGTTCCTCCAGTAATTGCTCATAAAAACAGGAACTAGTTTTATCATGTGACAATCTTTTTTGGGTCTTCACCAATCTCATCAAAATTGAAAATTTTAACCAATCTTTGTGGGAAAAAAAATTTTTTTTTTAACTAATCCATTATAGGGCTTGATTAAAAGAATAATTTCCTCTATTAATGTTACGTCATGCCCCTTTTTTTTCTAATAATGTTTAGCTAAAAAAATTAAAGAGTGATATTGATTTATGAAACGAAATTAGTTTAGTTTAATCCTAAAACTAATTTGATTTTAGGACTTCTTTTTTTGGTGGAAAGGTGGGTGAGATTTTCAAAATTTTACCAACTGTAAGGAATTGGTCATAAACTTGAGCATCAGTGCATATAAATAGACAAATTTATGGATTTTGTGTTAATAACTATAAATAAACTCAATGAAAAATGATCAAATGAACGAAATCATAACTCAGGAATAAAAATAGCTAACCATTAGCTGCCTCTCTTCTTGACTCCACGCTAACCTTTACTGTTAAACACTTTTATATAAACAAAGTCGTTTATTATTTTTTTCCCACGAGCTTTTCAGCTGATGGCTGTTCAAATCATAACTGAGAAAATACCCTCTCATCGACATTTAAAAATTAGTGAAGTTTGAAGAAAGTAAACTTCCCACGACCCTATAAACGGTAAATTTTAAATTTGATTTTTCACAAAAAGTACGTTTAAAAACTTTTTTATCAGAAAAAAATTAATAAAAGAAAATATTTAAATAATTGAAGTGGCAAATAAAAGACAACAGTCCTGAAGTCCCAAATTCTCACTTTACTCTGGTCTCATTTTGTTGTAAATCGGCTTTACATGAAAGATTTGAACCGCTGAGTTTTGTACTCCTTCATTTTTTTAAATTTTACTTCATATTATTCATTAACTTTTTCATCACTTGACTCCAATGTCGCCAAACATTAACCAGGGTACTGTTCTTCATATGCTTCCCAGCTGGAAATCGTAGAAAATAATTAGTCTAATTTTCAGAATTCTTTCCAACAGTTAAAAGTAAAAGCTTTATTTAATAAACCAAATTAAACGCTTGACCGCCCCAGAAGCACAGGTTAAAATAAAGGGAAGAAAAAAGGTGTCACTGAGGGAGACAAAGCTCCAATTAAAATAAAAGTAATAGTTGTTTAGAATAGAAAGAAGAATTGTGAACAAAAGTTGAGTAACTACAACTTCAACTTCACCCAAACGTTTCAAAGGATTACTGAATCGGAAACAATATTTCGTAACGTTTCAGTGCTTACGGAAGCGAGACAAAAAGCAATTTTTTTGCTGAAAGTATTTGATTGTTTTGCAACTGACTTGAAAAGCCCGAAGATGTATTAAGTGTAACAAGAACTTAAATAGAGAATCTATTTTTTTGTTCTCAATCGCTTATTTGACTAAGGACGTATTGGATAATTCATAACTTCTATCCCCGAGTTATAAAATAATAGGATCTTCTTTTCTTAGAATCGCCAAAAGAAATTTTTATTTTTGTCATTAATTTGGAAAATTTAAATCGTTTCTTTATTATTCTTACTCGTAAGTAAAATTTATGTAAATAAATAGTTCGGCAAAGCTGAAGGCGAATTTAGAAGCAAAATTATGAATCAAACGATTAATTTTTATTGCCTTAATATAAAAAAAGAACAAAAACCTATTATCCTACACCACTGAACTATATCACTTTATCTTTGAATCACGCATGTTCGTAAATTCTCACGAATAAATTATCATAAATAGTTTGAAAGAAGAAGAAGTGGGTGACTCGATCAAAAAATGACTTACATTAAGTTAACTCAATTAAATCATTTTATTAAGATTTTATCTTCTTTTGTTTCACACTAAAATAATTATTAAACAAAAAATGTACAGTTGCATGTGCGAAAATATTTTTCTATAACGATATGTTGAGAAAAAAAATCAAAACTAAGAGCCACAGATTTTGTCAATGCGAATGGACATGGAGATTTCTCCCACAAATATTTTTTAAATAAATTACAATTCTTTTAACATATTTTCCCACATAAGAGCTTGGTTCAATTCATCCTAAAAATTTCTTTTTAAACAACATTTTTTCGATTATAAGTGATTTGTTCAAAACGCAAGAATTTCAATTTACTTTTATTCCACAGCTAAAGCAGCTTGTTTTAATCCATAGTAAAAGAAACATAATATGAAATCAAAATATAAACAGACCTTTCTCCTGCTATCAATAATCGGTTTAATTGTCTTCCAGATCTTCATGTTCCTGGACTAAATATTATCGATTCGAGGGGTTTACCTTAAATATGATAATTAATTAGAGCAGACGATATCTTAAGTGACAAAATCAAACACAAAAACGCACTTTCTCTGAATTAACATGCCTTTGTTTGGACAAATTATGATTTCTGAACCCTAAAATCAGTGGTCGGAGGAAGCGCACTACAAGAAGTGAAACTTACTGTAGTCGCTCCTTTTTTTTCGTAAGTTGTAGAGTAGTGTGCTACTTAAAAAAAAAAAAAATAGTAGCAACTGTTTTTAACGTTAGTTTGATAAAAAAGTAAGCTTCAAATGCAACTATTATTTCGGATATTATGGGTACTAATTTCCCTTTAGCTGAGTTCTGACAAACATTACGTATTTAAAATAGAGTATAATTAATATTAAAACTAGCCACTACGAATAATAGATAATTGATCACTTTGACATGGGAATGTACGATGCTCCAAAAAGAAAGAACGGACCACCCTGAATAACTTTTGATCTAACAGGGTGCGTAGTCAAATTATTGAATAAAAAATAAGCACTTTTCAAGTACTCAAAAAATATTTTTTAGCACTTTAAAAAAAAAATCATAATTAGGCAGGGTTGGAAAGTTTTTGGCATTTGACGGTTTTAACCATCATGTCAAAAAAAAAAAACTTTTATCATTGTTTTTGACAATTGTCAAAAATCATGAAATTTTGAATCATGTAAAACGAATGGGGTTTTCATACGCTACGGACTGACCATATGCCGAAATAGATTGGGGTTGAATTAATTGTGAAAACGTTGAATAGAACAATGTGAACTGTGTCTTTTTACATAATTAGTAGCGAAAATTAACATGGTAAAGGAAAAGTCTCATTTTGAAAAAGGGAAAATTAAGCACTTTTTAAAAACACCCAATGAAAAAAGCACCTTTAAGTGCTTTTAAAAAACAAAAATAGAAAATAGGCACCTTTAAGCACTTTTTAAAAACGCTACGCACCGTGCCTAATGATCGGATCTTCATATTCTAAGACTCATTCTTAATGGTTGGAGGGGTGACTTCTAATTAATTAGTGTAAATGATATTTGAAGTTTCGAAATCAGACACAAAAACGTACTTTCTCAATAATCATACCTTCTTTTCGACGGATTAGGATTTTTGACTCCTAAAATATAACGGGGTAATCGCAATCTGGGAAATGTGGTCCCCATAGTTTGGTCGAGAGAGCGATCCAAAGTTTGGACCCCTTAATGTTAATTTAACTTTTTGCGTATTTCGCAAAATCTCGAGAAATTTTTAAGCGAATTGAAAAATGTTTGCAAACAATTATAAAATTCGTATATCTATGCAAAAATTAAATTTTAGTAAATATTTATTATTTTTCTTACTTTATTTATTAATAGTCGAAAAAGTTTTCTATGGTAAGGTATACAGTTTTTTTACATTATTTTAAAGTATGTAATTTTGCATGGCAAAATATAAAATTGGAGTGAAATCGGTAGCATAGTTCCTGAGAAATCGAATTTTAAATATCGAAATTTTTAGAAATTCGATTTCACTGGAACTATTTTTTACTACAAACACGGGCTTCTTTTCCTGGCCATCATCTATATGCAAAAATAAATTCTTAATCAGATAAAGTTAAGAAGATTAAAATAAAAGAACGTAAAAAAAAGAAGACAAAAACACGTTAGGAACGGGGATTTCATGAACACCGGATTTGCTATTCGAAAAATAAATATACAAATAAGCAGTACATCACAATCGGAACAATATTAATATTCCTAAGAATGATCATATCCGCCTTGACAGAATGAAAACATAAAACAGAACGAAATTAGGCCAGCGCCCTTGAACTTGGATTAAATGAAAAAACCTCCGAGGGTTATGGAGAATGATTACATGTCCACAAAAAAGTTGTCCCAGCTGTTCCTCGAGGACTTTTAACGATCTTGAAAACACACCGTTTGGCAAAACGGTAGTGAAATACGGTCGACGAAGAGATAAAGACTTTCGCGAATACTTAGCTGGATTTGTATCAATTTGGTTTCGATCTCCTTATTTGACACGGTTCGGATATGAAATAGTTTATCAGGGGTAATTAATCCTGCCTCATTTAATAGTTCCGTTTTTTTCTCTCTTTAAGTTCGTATTATCTCTCTGTTAATGTTTATTCCCACTGGGTAAGCTTATCACTCAGTGAAATGGTGGAAAGAAATAGTTCCGTTGCAGGTTAATAATGCTCTAGAATCCATGATAATCTCATTAATCATCTTTTGGCTGGGTTTAATGAATGATTCATAACATTGAACTGATCTTGAGACCTAATTTTCATGAGACACATTTAATATGCAGTCGATCTGAAATTCACTACATTTCTTTTCAATTAAGTAAAAGTTTTCATTAGTCTAAATATTTAATTTAAACATAGTTCAACTTATGAGCAAAACCAGGCTCGGACGGGCCAATAGGCAGACCGGGCAATGCCCGGTGGGCCTATCTGGCCTAAGGGCCGAGCCAGCAGCGCATATTTTTTTTTTATACATTGTATGAATTTCAAATAATATTGCGGAGATAATAATAATATTAAATAACATATATATGATATATGTAGTAATAATATTGTTTTAATATACAGGGTGATTCAGACCATGCGTGCCACCCATTTTTTTCGAGAATGGTGCAAATAATCGATTTGAAATAGAAAATCTAATGACTAAATCGACCCCAAGGAATTCAATAGTGATATTGTTAATTCCCGGAAGTACCGGAATTTGAACACAATTTTGATTTTTTAAATGGAAATCTATATCTTATTTGGCATCATTGAAGAGAGTTTTCGAAAAAAAGTAACTTTTACTTGAAATTTTTTTTTATATCTCTTACTGTTCACAAGATAATAGATACGAAAAATTTTTGATTATTTACTTCAATTTATCATTTTTACCAAAAATAATTAACTTAAACTTTCAAAATCGCTTCAATTTTTATAAAACATGGGAAAAAAAGCACAAATGTGTTTTAGTAAAGGTATAACACATTATGACGGAAAATTTTTTTTTAGTGAATAAGTCAAAATCTATTTAATATGTATTTTTTCTTATCTATTATCTTGAAAATAGTAAGAGATATCAAAAAATATTTTAAGTAAAAGTTATTTCTCTTCAAAAACTCTCTCCAATGATGCCAAATAAGATATAGGTTTCTATTTAACAAAATCAGTGTTGTGTTCAAATTCCGGTCCCGTAAAATGGGTGCGGAAAAAAAATGAGTGAAAAACACCGTAATAAACTAGCCCCGACCTTCCTCAAAATTACAAATCAGAGTGTTCCTTAATGACCACACTTAATGTACATTTTTAGAATTCTTATCAAACTGAAGATACAAATTTAGTATGCACATTAAGAATTGCAAAATAATATTCAAGCGGGGGGAAAAAATTCGCTATCGAAATCTAATGAATTATATCTCCGGAAGACGGAACTAAATACATTAAAATCTGTGTTGTTACCAGAGTTATTAAAAACACTTCGAAGTTTCATAAGAGAAAGGAAATGGTTTTGAAGTTATTCATAACGCCTACCTCACTAGTAATTTTACATATTTAGATAAAGTGTTTGATTCTACCGAGCTTAAATATTAATTTGAGACTTCTAATGTGTATACTTTTTAACAAGAATTCCAAAAAATACATATGATGGGAGGTCATAATTGAACATCTCGATCACATTATACATTATTTTTTTCTTGTTTTTATTATTTCTACGGTATACATAAAAAATTATAACAGGCGAAATTAGCAAAGCTTATTATTTTATTTTATAACCGTCGTTGAACAGCCGACCCAATTTTGTGGGTTTACGACTACTAATGTTCAACTCTGTAGTCTTGTAATTTTGAACCTATTGCAACAGACAAGGGAGCTCTTGGATTTAGTATTGGGAGAATTTGCCTTCGTGGAAGACTTTTTGAAGGAACCAACCCGTATTTGCGTTACATGGAGAGGGAAATCATGAAAACCTCCCACGGTTAGACTTACGGCAAGGGTACTCTAGCCCATGATCTGTCTACCACTAAGGATATTTTACGACAGCTTTGTGGTCGGTACGGAATTTGTATCGACTGGTTATCACTGGGATTCGAACACGATTAACCTCTTTGGAAGGCGAACGCTCTATACCCTGAGTCGCCATGGCTGTAAAGCTTATTATTTTTCTATGAAGTGGTCAGTCTTGACCGTCGTCTTGCCCTTGTCTGGATATCATGAATGATTACTTATTTAAAACACCAGGGAATTTTTTCTTTTTTTGATCAATAAGCAAAATAATAATCCTACTATTTCCTTCGAAATTATTCTTAAAATTTATAGTTGTTCTAGAAATTAAGATCGCATTAGGCAACAAAAATTAAATTCCATAAATCACCAATACTGAACAAAATTTTTCTTCTTTTCGCCCCTCAATAAAATGTTCCATTTCATAATGTTATGATTATAAAGATCTCTAATTATCCCCAAAATTATAAAAATTTAAAATTTTTTCAAAAACAAACAAAAAGCAATTGAAATTTTTAACCACTCTATTTAATCCGCCATTTTGATGTTACCTCCGAATCGTAATTAGCGCATAAAAATTCATTAATTACAGATTTATTAAATTTTTAGAAATTTTTTTACCATTTTCGGAATAGAAAATTTTTCCTTAAGCGATTCTCAAAAGCTATATTTAAAACCATTATACAGAATTTTAATTATTCAATAGAAGTTTGAAAACAAAAGATCACGAAAATTCCATGTTCTTATTTTTTGAAGAATAAAATTCCAGCAGATTCGAATGGATTTATAATAATAATTCATTTTTGGAACAGTTCTGAAGAACTATAAAGTATCCATATTTTTAGATCTTGCTCAGAACAAAATTGCTCAAAAGATTTTTAATACCACTTTTATTTAAGTTTTATAAAAAGACGTAAGAGATAGTAGAGTAAGAGTTCTAAAAAATGCTCTAATATTATATTACCCGAAATTTTTTTACAATTAATCTATTTAAAATCATTAAATTGTGATAATTCAAATTTAAGTCTATTGTAAAAATTCAAATTTTAATCAATGGGATGCCTGCAAGTGTGGGTACGTCACATAACTGATTGGCATTTGTTTAAGCTTGCAACTGTTCTTTCCATTCTATTTCGAGTAAGCCAAGTCCATCAAGTATCAATTCTCTTAAGTGACACAAACTATATTCTTACACAAAGATTTTTGTCATAAAGATTTCAATTCTTTCATAAACGATCTGTTGGTGTTGACGTCATAGATCACATGGGTGGGTATTGTTTATAGTGATCTTTTTCTTGATGTGCAAGTACCAAATTGGAAAAATTTTTAATTAATCTAACGAGAAATTTAAAAGAAGTAATATTATAATTGCATAATTCTTTGGCAATACTAACAACAAAAAATTCTGCTGACTTAAGTAATGACATATATCTGAAACTACATATCTTTGGTAAAAGCAATTTCAATGAGAAAAAAAAAACACATTGTCTTCATAGTCATGAAATAATTCAACAATAAGACTAGTGCATACTTTTATTTTGACTAAAAAAAATTTGGACTAGACAGAAAATTAAAATCACACATTTCTCAAATAAAAATATCTAAAAAACAAAGATGACATCTAACAAAACTTCAACTTTAAAAAAAAATATTCTAGAACAATAAACCTACAGTTTTTTCGTCATTATCATTCAGCTTTACTAAAATAATGATTGTATTTCAGAAACTATCCATTATTAGTTGAATGGAAAACTAATAATTAAACTATCGAAACTATTGTTTGTATAGTATCTTTTCCACTAAAATTATTTTGAACCTTACATAAATATTTAAAAAATACATCACAAACAAGATAAGAATCATAACATGATTTTATATTAAATGCTCACACAGAAAGGCACACAATGCAGGTAAATGTTTGAACGTGCAGAAAGACATGGCTCAAATCTTGGTTCAGGTGATAAGTTTGGAAAATGAATATTTCTTAAAAATAATGTCAGCCATATACGTGTGTCGATAAGAGTTTTCAAACAACCCCAATGTACTCATTTTGTTAAATTTATTAACAAAAATGTGTATTGTTTTCCTCAGTGGCAGAACAAATTTTCGTCAAAAAAGGAAATTATTTCCTTTTACTTTTTATCACATTTCAAAACTTTGAAGGATGTCCACAAATAAGACTCATTTTCTTAGGCTTACATGTAAAATTTCTCACCTTCAAAAGTTATCACCTGTTTTAAGAATGGACCTGAAGTAATAATTCCGTTATGGGTATCTCACTTTTTCTTCGCAGAAAGAGAGAAGCAAGTAAATAATTAAAATCGCTTTGTAAACTTGCTCATATTCCACAAAAGCTTACCCAGATTTGAGCTCGAAAAGTAAACTTAATTCAAAATTGTTTTTTAGCTAACAAAAAATAATAAAATTACAAATAAATGTTAATAATCTATTAAATATTACCTCTATTCATAAATTAAAAAATAAGAATTGGTTAACCTATTTCATTAAAAGGAATTGTCTTTTGGAGCGCACATAAAATACAAGAACAATACTATGATTATTTTAACAGAATAAAACATCAATATTGAGCAATGAATTAAAAATAAAAATATTGAAACCATTGAAAACATTTTCAAAAATGATTGAAAATATTTTAACGGTAGCAAGAAAGAAAAAAAAGACAGTGTAAAGACAACACTTTAGTTAATATTTTTACCCGATTAACTTTTTGATGTCCACAAATGTATAAAAATATCACACTGATAGCATTATATTTGTTTTCCTTGCAAATGAATAAAGTGATAGCATATGAATAAAAGAAAATTTCTTTTCGTTTTATTTTTACAGGTTTAAAAAATAAATAAATAGATAACACTTTTCAAGTAGAAAAAGGTTATATGATAAAAAAAAATATGTAACCCATAACGGAATTGTATCAAACTTATAAGGTATATAACTGCGCTAAAGTGTAATAACAAATGACAGATAAGGCCAAGTACATCTTACTGTGAGATTATAAACTATAAAATGATAATAAAGGGGAACACCACTGTATTTGATTCAAACAAGGTTTATTTTTCAAAATATGTTTATTGGCCACATAATTAAATAGAATCATGCATGATTGATGATATGCTATTTAAAAAAAAAACTCAATAAGAAATCTGATTTTAATCAAATTTATTTAATGTATGTTTTGATGTATTTCCATTGCATTTAAGTCCTTCTTTTTAATTACTTTTTTAAATAACTTCTTTAGTTTTTATCTTATTTATTTAAACAGCATGCATTTTTATTATTAATATTTTCAGTGTATAAAAGAATTTTTAAAAATAAAAAAAATCTTACATGTTTTTTTATTTTAGCTTATAGAAAATGCCTTTTTATGTGCACATTGCCAATGTTCATATGTTCATATTTAAAAAATAAAAATAAAATAAATAAATAAAATTTATAAATATTTTTTAGTGGTGTTTCTCCTTTTCTCAAACAAATAAATATGACTAGAAAAAGAGGAGACATTGCTTTACATAGACAGTGGTAAATAGTGTTTTACAGATTTGTAAAAATATAGCATTTGTTGTCATTTTGCGAATGAAAAGTAACATAAAATTAGGATTGTAACAAATAAAATGGAATTTAGTTACAAGAATAAATGCAGCTTTCTTTCTATGGAAATAAATACAGGTTTGTGAAAAGAATAAATATATAAAATTATTTAGTATAAAAGACAACATATATAAGGTATGGTTTTAAATTTAATATAATGTTTTCTCAAAATAGCTGTAATGAAAGTACTAAATAAACTGTAAAAAAATGTACTTAGTAAACTGTAGAAGGCCAACTCTGTAGTACACTTTTACTTTCAAATCTAAAGAAAAAATTAAGAAAGGAAATAAAAGAAAATTCTAAGGTTTAAAAATAAATATATAATTTTTTTTTTTAATTTTGAATGTTTTATGAGTAATAATGGCTATTTTTTTTATAGAGTGCTATTTATATATAGCTATTTTTTTTATGTAACACTAAAAAAAATAACACACAGTAATATTGTTTAAAATTATTGCATATATTTAACATGATATCTTCCAACTTTTACCCTTTTTTTTGAATGCATATACAGATTTTTTTATTGCCAATCATTAAAAATTAAAGTGCCCAACATGCTTGGGTCACATACTGAAATGGGTATGTATCTTTTACCCTTATATGCTCAGCCAGGCATATAAATAATTTAATCAATAATAAATTGAAATACTGATTAAACCCTCGACACATCATTTCTTGATATAGAAATGATCTTTGATTGCACTGTAAACAACAACTCGCAACAGAATGTTGACAGAGATGCAAACTGCTACGGACATGCCAAAATTATAAATTAAAAAAACGGCAAATAATTACAAACTAAATCTTTTGACTATTTTTGCTTACTTTTTAAAAGGCATAGCATGGCATAACTACTATAAAGTAGTGAATTATATAAGACTACGAACTATTTAGAAATAGTGGTGGATAAAAATCTACTAAATTGAATTTATTAAACCAAGAATCACAATTGATAAACTACCACTTTAAAATATTTATTTGCTGTCTGGAGAAAGTTAGCATCTCTGTATTGATGTCTGAGACACGTCATTTATTGTTTTGACATAAGAAACAAATGACGTCTTCGTACGTCAAGGGGTTAAGTGCCCCTTAAATTTTGATGAAAATCATCAACTTACCAGATGATGCAGAAAAACGAAAATAGATTATTCAATAACACCTAAATGTTACTGAATTTAATTTTATTTTAATAAGAATTTAAGAAACAAAATTTGCTTGTTCATTTTTTTTTTACTTATATTTATTTTTATTAAAAAAAAGTTTACCCTAATCGCTTTTCATTAGAAAGTAGCAAATATAAAAGCTGAATTTTAAGTGTCAAATCTATTGCAAGAACTGCAACATTTTTATAAAATCGTTTCAAAGTCACTCGTTGAAGGGTATGCATTCATAGATAATACTTAATAATTCTAATAATAATACTTTTTTGTTAATAATAATGCTATGCATTTATTTCATCAATGCTTATTCATGTTTAATACTTTGTAACAAACACTCAATTCTTCTAATTGATTAATGCTTGAATATTAATGTCATTTTTTCTGTGTGATCATTATTAGGTCCTACGTTTTCATTAATATGTATTCGAAAAAGATGTTTGTTTTAAAATTTTATTCAGTATATTTGTTATAAGATTTTATTTTATTCATAAAAAATTTTATTCAGCTTATACTTTGAAGATTATAAAAATTTTGAGATTTTTCAAACCTCCATACTCATATAAGGACAATGCGATTTGATTATCCGATTATAATATAGATCAGACTTTTTTTTAACATTCATCACAATTTATGCATAATTGTTACAACAATCAAAGCATAATTGTTGCTCTCACTTAGAAAATTCTATTAGAGTGACAATGCAAAATTCTTGTATGTTAAGGATATATGTATGTAAACAACTAAAGAAGTGGGGGAAAAATTTTTGAACCTAAAATCTAATAAGGAATTTCCAATGGTTCACATTTGTAAATATTTAATTTCTTAAAAACGCCAGTTATTAAAATGGATTAAGATACATGTTAAGAAAAGAATGCGTTCCCTATGTTGTAAAATAATATGTAAGAAAGGTAACAGTTTTGAGAATTGAGTTAGAAAAAATGATGAGGGAAGAAATAAGAAAATCGAAACTAAGAAAAGATTAAAAAGCAGAAGAAAGAAAAAAGAAAGCAAAGGGTTGTCTTCCAAGCAGTTCATAAAAACTGTTGTCAAAAAAACAAAAATTGTAATAAATAACTATATTTGTGTTTCACACCAATTTTTCTTCCAGTTTACAAATGGTTAAGATCTAGTAGATGTAATTATTAAGAAAAAAGATATAAAATTTATATTTTTACAAATGATTGATCTGCGTTAATGCACATGGAAGCACTTTGTGGATTTGATTCCTTTTTATTGAAAGAAATGCATCGAAAAAAATTTTAGAAATCAGAAGAAAAAAAATAAATGAGTATCTTACTTATGTTATGATTAAAAGTATTGAAGTAATATGCTCATTTATTTGTTCTTAAAAAATAAAGACGGGAAGGAAAATTTTAAAAATGCAAAAAATAATACAGATCAACCATTAATAACTAAACTAAATGTTTCATTATTTGAAAAAGATAACATAAAAATGGTAGCGATTTACAAAGGAAATTGAGCACTTGATAATTCTATATGTCAGATTTATTAAGCACTTGTTTTCAAGAACCCTTCAAAGTTCAAAATTAATTATTTCATTTTTTTAATTCAAAAAAAAAAAGCTATTTAAAATAGGATTAAGATCATTTCAAAGAAATAATAGAATTCTATATCATAAAATAATATATTACACTAAACTAAACAAGACCACATGATTTGTTATATGCAAATGTGACTAGTTGATAGAGACATAAATTTTTTGGTTCTAAAGAGTTCCCCAAATGCTATAAATAATAACTTTAAAAACAGAAACGTGTTGTTGACATATATTTAAAAACAGGAACTTTTGTCAGAAATTCTAAAAACCATTATGTAATTGTACTAAAAAATGAATGTTAGTTTAAGAAAATTTCAAAGTGAAGACTTGAAACTAAGTAGCACCTTATGCATTACTGTTAAACCTATACTACATAAGTATATACTACTTTGATCAATCTCTTCACTATTTGTTGTCGTTTGAAGGATTATCATAATTTATTTAATAAATTAATGAATATTTTATGATTTATTTTAAGGTATAAGTAATACAATTTTAAATTAGTAAGCAACTTTTCTTGCTTACATTTAAATAGCAACCAAATCAAATTTAAACATACATAATGAAGTTTCGGCTTTGTATATTAAAGCCTGACGATATTTGTACTCATAATAAATTAAAATCAATAAAATTTAAAATTTTCAACAAAGTAAAAAGATTGCAAATAAAATAATAAACTTAAAAACAAATTTATAAAAATATTAAATATTTACACAAGCTCAGGTAAGGTAAATAGGTAAAATAGCACAGTGAGAAAAAAGAATATCTTGACTTATTCATAAATAAAATAATGTGCTTAATTTTGTGCATATTATAAAAAAGAAGTTTTCTGTAAAGATATTCATTTAAAATCAGTATTTAACTATATACAAGCATGTATATAAATTTTTTTTTACATTTTGGCTCACTTGCAAGGTAATACAATAAGCAACTTTTCCTGTTTATATTTATTTTGAACCACTAGCAGAAGTCCGAGCATTGGTCACAGTTATAATTTTTGACCGGTTAACTCTAGTTGGCATTCTTTTTGATGCTAAATGAACACTTATTGGGCCTTGTTTAGAAACGGCTTCACCAGGCCGATAAGAGCTGTTTGGCAATCCTGTATTTTTTGGAGATACTGATGACTTCCTAACGGGCATTTTGTCCTTTACTGATTCAGAGCACTTCACAAGTTTAGGGGGATGACCTACAGATGGACTAGATGCATTACTTTTGATAGTCCGGCCAGGACTTCGTCCCCTGGAAGAGCCCGTGACAAGATTTTTAATTTGACTAGTAGAAGAAGCCTTTTGCAATCGAGAACCATAAGTTTTAGCTGTCTTGTGATCAGATGGCATCTGAATCCTAGCTGGACTGTTCAAGTACAGGGAACCAGTAGTTGATCCATCTTGATGTTGACGTTGCAGTTTACGAGACAATTGCTGTTCAAGCATTTCCGCTTCTTGCAAACAGTGACTAACCATTCGTGAATCAGCATCAATTTCAGCAACAAGGTCTTTTCCTTTCAAATCTGATGTTAAAGGTAGTTTTTCTTCTGAAGTATAAGTCTTTAAAGTTGGAACCAAAGACCTTTTGACTGGAGATTTTTCTCTGATAACCTTTTCTTCTTGATTAGGAATTTTGGAGTTGGATTTTTGCTCTTTCGTCTGAATTATCAGTGTGGGTTGAGGTATTGAAGGAGGTGGACTGTTTGCTTTCACTGGTATCTCTGTTTTCCCCTTCTTCACAGACTCAATTGAGTTCTTATTTACTACTTCCGGTTTTTCATTTGCTCCCTTTTCTTGACTAGAACCATCTAAAACAAACAAAAAAAATTACTAGTTCAATAAGATTCTTTAAGAAATTTAAACAAAAAATATACATTATAACCTAACATAGATGTTGTTTATTTTTCGCTTTCATCAAATTGCTTTTAAATTTTTAGAGCCTTACATATCCATTTAGTTTTTAAAAATTAATTACTTTTTCTATAAAAACAAAAAGCTTGTAAATTATTATTCTATGTACTATTATTTAAGCAGCTTCATTCCATAAAGTTCAGCTTTATTTTGATAATCCTTCTACCTATATAAAATTATTTCCTTTTTTAGACATCATTTTAAATAAAACTGAAAATTAAACAACATGCTTACAATACACTGTTTCAACTCTTGAGCTTCACAGATGTTACAAATTACATTATTTACTAAATATGGCTTTATATTGCTGGTTAGTTTATTTTTTCAATGTATATGTTACTGTGAATGACCAAAATTGGTGGTTATTGACTTCCACCCCTGTTGTTGACAATCACATAGTTGCTTTGGTAAATGTCCGAAATATATACTAGGTCCAGTTAAGTGCCACTGCCCAGTATGCCTTACATTAATGTTTTTTTAAGGTCATGTGCAACTGCCCAGTATGCTTTGAACGTAGTCCGAAAACTGATTTTCTCTCAATCTATCCTCAGCAGACATTAAAATATTGAATAAATATAATAATATCGACGAATAAATTAATATCAAATCGGATATAACAAATATTTCACACATTCACCCGTGAAAGTCAACATTCTCTTGTTTTTGGTCGTTCACAGTAACATATATATACACGTATTTGAATAATCACGTATTTGAATAATAGAAATAATACGACAACAAAAATGAAAAAATAAATTTAATTTAAATTATTATGAGTTAATTTTCAGACAAAAGTATATAAATTGTAACCAAAAACATACATGCTTTTGATTCTTAATTCAGTTTTTGAAAGTCAATAAGAATAATGGTTTAGGAAATAGAAGTAATGGAAATCATAATTAAAATTATATAGGTTTATGCTTCAAGCTTATGTGTTAGCTTTTCATTCCTTGAATCACTTAGATATAGAAGATTCAATATTTTAAAGTAAATTTAAGAGTCTGCAAGCAATTATTTGAGCAGTTTTATTCACAAAACTTTAGCCAGTTAATTTTCACAAAATAATATAAAAAACCAGTAAAAGTAAAAAAAAATGACTCATTAAGAACAAAAGATAGTAAATAAATAAAAACTTAATTATTATAATTAATTATTATATTAAATAATTATTGTTTATGCTCTATTCTTACATATTAGTTAATTTTTTATATCACTGAAGCATATACGATTTCGCAGTTTTAAGGTTTTAAGATAAAATTATAACAGCCAACAAATAATTTAGAAATTCAATTTATGCAAGTTTGGCTTTTGTATTTCTACAAAATACCATCTTGATCAAAAAGTTCCCGGAATAACCCCCAGGTGGCGCTCCCACCGTTCCGATTTGAGTTCTGTTTTTTTTTTTTTTTTAAGTTGGTACATCTGTTGTTGATATTCCCTGTAAATTTTAGCGTCATAGCTTGACATTTGCAAAAGTTACATAGCCAAGAGTACATCTATCTCTGTGTGTGTTGGCAATTTTTTACAATTTTAGAAATGGGTTTAAATTTGCAACAACGAACTTGCATTAAATTTTGCGTAAAAAAAAACAAAACAGATTTAGTGGTGAGCGAACGTTCGAAAAGTGTTTCAGCAATGATTCTCCAAAGAAAACGGTTGTTTACCAGTGGCACGAGCGGTTCAAAAGTGGTCGTGAGTCAATCGAAGATGATAAACGCAGTGGCAGACCATCAACATCGAATACATTGATAAAGTAAAAGAAATGTTGGTCATTAACCGCAAATTAACCATCAGAGAGATAGCGGAGGGCTTGAACATTGCCTATGGATCTGGCCAAGACATTTTTGTTAATGATTTGGGTTTCCGTCATGTAGCAGCAAANTTGGTACATCTGTTGTTGATATTCCCTGTAAATTTTAGCGTCATAGCTTGACATTTGCAAAAGTTACATAGCCAAGAGTACATCTATCTCTGTGTGTGTTGGCAATTTTTCACAATTTTAGAAATGGGTTTAAATTTACAACAACGAACTTGCATTAAATTTTGCATAAAAAAAAAAAAAAAAAAAAAAAAAAAAAAAAAAAAAAAAAAAAAAAAAAAAAAAAAAAAAAAAAAAAAAAAAAAAAAAACAGATTTAGTGGTGAGCGAACGTTGGAAAAGTGTTTCAGCAACGATTCTCCAAAGAAAACGGTTGTTTACCAGTGGCACGAGTGGTTCAAAAGTGGTCATGAGTCAATTGAAGATGATAAACGCAGTGGCAGACCATCAACATTGAATACATTGATAAAGTAAAAGAAATGTTGGTCATTAACCGCAAATTAACCATCAGAGAAATAGCGGAGGGCTTGAACATTGCCTATGGATCTGGCCAAGACATTTTTGTTAATGATTTGGGTTTCCGTCATGTAGCAGCAAAGTTGGTGCCAAAAGACCTCAATTTCATGCAAAAAAGAGACAGTGTTGACGTCACTAAAGACATGATTTGCAAGGCTGAATCCGATCCCACATTCATCAAAAGGATCATTACTGGAGATGAGACGTGGGTTTATGAGTATGACACGCAATCCAGACACCTGGCAAGTGAATGGCGTTCATCAAAGTAAAAATCGTAGGAAGCACTGATGGACATACCGAAAACTGAATATAAAAAATCTATCCAGGATTGGATCAAGCGCTGGCATAAGTGTGTTGTAGTCGATATGGATTACTTTGAAGGGAACAATATAGATTTAGATTAATAAGCTTGTATTTTTAATTTTCTGAATACATTCCGAGAACTTTTTGATCAAGGTGGTAATTTAAAAAATAGCAGTAATAAACTAAAGGAAAATGGGCAATAGATAAAAAAATGAATGCTTCGTTTATCAAAATAGCTTTTAATTTTCTTCTGATAACTAAGACATACCTATCTAGTTTAAAGTTTTTTTAAATATAATTAACAGAGTCAGTAAACAAATATTTGAATTGCTTCATTCTCTCAACTTTAAGCCAATCTATTTTTACAAAATAAAATTAAAGCAAAGACAAAAAAAAATAGACATTTAACTAACCAGCAGAAGCAGATATATCAATTTCATCCTTACTGTCAGTTGATATCTCTTCATTTGCCTCCAGGCTATCTGGATTGTCACTGCAATGAGCTGGACTTTTGCTATCATCCAATTCCAAGGAAGCAATGCTGCTAATCATTTGAGACTCAGATTCAGGTTCATAATGGTTGGACTGAGTTTGATCCTGGGGCAAGTCTTGCAAATCTCTCAAACTATCCTCTTCGTGAGCATCAAGGTACACTCTGTTCAATAAATTATTTCTTAATTGTGATTGGTGAGGGACACAAGGGGGTATGTCGTAAGAAAGATCGTGGCTAGAATTATCTATGGAATTGTAATTGACTTCTTCTTTGATGGGAGAAACAATCTTCTTCAAAATGCAATCTGAATCTCGGCGTAACACGTTCCTTTCAGGTACTTCAGGATTGCATTGCGGGTTATTTTTTGGAGAAATTTCTTGCTGCTGTTTCCTGTTCGGAGATTTGCCTTTTTTAGGATAGGTGGATCTTTCAATGCAAATGGGTTCCTCTGTTTCATTCTGTTTTTTCAGTTTCTGCAAGAATAAAAATTTGTAATAATGTACTACATAATTATGAAAATCTAAGGAATAATTCAATGAAACATCTATTTTTAAATATTTAATTACGTTGATTTGGGCAAAATATGTGATTAAATCATACAAAATTAAAAATTATTTACTAAGAATTGAGAGAGAGAATAAGTTACTAATAGTGAAAAATGATTACTAAACTTAAATTTTACTACCCTTCTTAAGTTTAAACAATTTAAAAGCACAGTGTTTATAATTAACTATAGTTCAGTAACTAAGCTTTACAAAATAAATTTGCTTAAATGTATACCAGTAGATTATGACAACAATAATAATAATTTTGAAAATATTATAAAAACTCTCCTCACATAAACTTAAATTACAAAACCTTAACAGTTACAGAACCGCATGTTTCATTCAATTTTCTTCTTTTACTATGTCAATATATTATTAACATCAGTATGCATGATAGTATTGATACATTAGACGTGCCCAATCTAGAAAATTGAAGATTATTACTTCAAATATTGATTGCAAATACATTTGTAAAACAGGAAAAAAAATTATGCACAATTAAATTTAGAACTTAGGAAAACAATATATTTCATACCCTTTGTAAGCTGGACAGACGGGGAGGAGGAGCAGTTGGTTTTTCAAATTCAAATACTATAACTGCAGCTGAAAATTTCAAAAAAATATTTTACAAAAGAATTTATTAAAGAATATAAAAAATTGAGTGCAACATAATTTTTAAAATAAAGAAATATTCTTAAAATCAAAAAGAGTCCAATAACAGTTCCATTCGAATTAGAAATAAGTTCTGAATAGAAGTTTCTTTGGACCTAGTTAAAAGAAATCAGACATTCTACAGACTCATTTGTGGATTAGGTCATTTTTCTCATAATCTCATTCAAGGGTTTGATAGAATGGATTTGACATCCGAAATTTGATAC
This sequence comes from Parasteatoda tepidariorum, assembly GCF_043381705.1. Classification (NCBI taxonomy): domain Eukaryota; kingdom Metazoa; phylum Arthropoda; class Arachnida; order Araneae; family Theridiidae; genus Parasteatoda; species Parasteatoda tepidariorum. Next base: position 72,686,741 of record NC_092207.1, read on the forward strand.
TGCTATTTCTAACATGAGATTTCTCAGATTTCTAACATGTTTCTTACATTATTATATCAAATAAATTTTTTATATGGGCTAAAATGGGCAACCCAGCTATTTCTATATGTTCTTTTAATATAAAAATTCTATAATAGATGCAAATAGGCCACCCATATCAAACAATATATGGTTTCAATATGATAAATCTATATGGGCTTAAACAGGCTTCCCATATTAACATTCTTCATAAGAGCACAAATGGGCAACCAATATTAATATACTTAGGTTTCCAAATAAATAAACTCTTGATTGGCTCAAATAAGCAAACCATCCAATATAAGCTTCGATTATAAATAATATACAATTGGGCCAAAAAGAGCTATCCATATCATTCAAATGGGCAAAAAATTCAATATGGGCTACCCATCTACAAGATCAATAGATGGACATTGATGGACAACCTAATAGATCTGCATGAGTTGCCCATTTAGATCTATGTGGATTTTCCATGTGTTTAGAAAGAAACATAAATAGCTTTTTAATCAGGATTTGAATTTTATTTTGTGTCAATATATGCTTTATAATCTCTTATTTAATTTAAAAAAAATTTAAGTTGAGCACAGAATTCCATCATTTTGATGATATGGGTTGAATGTGGGCTAGTGATGGGGCCCATAAGAACACCACAAATCTATATAGGTACCATATGGGCCCCATTTCTCTGTGCTGCTCGAGATATACAGTAGAGTCCCGATTATCCGAGTTAATGTGGATCACGACTAACTCGGATAACTGAAAAACTCGGTTAAAACGAAGAGTATAAAAAAAGAAAGAAAAAGAGTTGGTATAAATGTAATATATTTAAGAAATATAAAATTTATACGAGTATACCACATATAATTCCTATTATTATTAAAAAGCTTACTAGAAAAAACTTAAAAAGTATACTTTGCGAGAATTAAAGAGTTTTTACTTAAAAAAAAGTCCTTAATCGTTTTTTGTTTTACATAACTTTGGTGCTTTTCTGCAGCAATGTTTCGCCATTTTTTAGGGATAACAGGAAGGCTGGTGTCGCCTCTTTTTGTTGTTCTATGCATTCAGAAGCATTTTCGACAGCTTTAAGTTCATCTGTGTGAGAGATTTTTATATGTTGATTTTCATCGTCACTGTCTTCATCATCTTCGCTAGGTTCATTTTCATTATTGACAATATTAATGATCATTTCATCCGATGAAGTTGTTAGATTTTGTTTTCCCGAGTGTTTGGAAGAAAAAATTCAGATTTATTTTTCGGCGGTATTTTTAAAAATAAAAAATGAACTAGAACAAAAAAAATCCTTAAAATATTTGATATCTCGGTTAAAGCGGAAACTCGGATAACCGGGACTCGGATTATCGGGACTCTACTGTAATTATATTTTCATGGTGGTTATATCATATTTGAATTGTTTTATTCTTTAACCTGCAGAATCATAAGAAGAATTTCACAAATACTTAACAAAAAAAAATGAAGTATTGTTATTTTTTGTGTTTGCATGCACAAACATTTTTCCTTGAAATATATATATAAAATATGAAACATTTTTTTCTGTTTAATGAGTTAAACTTAGAAAATATCAATATATATATATATTTCTTAAATGATATGAAAGCAAGCAGTAAAGAAGAATGAAAAGCAGTTTAGATTACTAAAGCATGTTCTAATGTACTGAAGTTTTTATATCTATTTTATATCCTTACCAGGGAAAAAAATACTAAATATTTCATTCAGTATTAGATTTAGTTTCCTATTCAGTTATAATTAATCCAGGTACTACAATCGATAGATCCTTTAATCTCCATAGATTTATTGTGTTTTAATAATTTCATTGAAAATTATCACAATGAACACATGTTTGAATTTTCAAATTTTTAAAGCAAAATGCTGATGATTTCATGTTTGATTTATATCAAAATTATTCCTCAATATGCATTTTAAATTAATAAAAAGTCCTTAACTCTTTCAAATCTGAGAGGACAGATATGACCCATCAGATGTTTCAAGAAGACTGTTGGGGTAACACTTGTGAATTTTGTTCTAAAACTGAATTATATTGTTGCAACAAATAGTGGTTATTTTAAAAACATTTTTCTACAGTTTTTTGCAGCAATGTCATTTGTAAAGGAACTTTGTAACTAGTTTTGAAACATGGTTAGAATAAAATTTTCTGGAATTCTAAGTAGAATACATCAAACTGTACATTTCTGTTTCTTTCTATTTTATGGACACCCAGTAAAAACAGAAGTGTAAAGAATAAGTAAACATGACTAATAAGCTTACCATCCCTAATCCTTTTCTGAACATGAGGAGCAAGATATGCCCAACTTTGGCAATGAACCACTTTGTTTGCATTTTGAATGAGGTACCTCTCACAATGGCGACTTATCTTGTGTAACAAATCCACAAAATTCTGAGGAAAAAGAAAGTTTTAATCCAAGATTACATAAAATTTAAACAAATAATTGAAATCTAATAAAAATCAAGCAATTGGGTTTTAAAAGGAATTCACTCAAAACTTAATATCAAATGAGATGTTTTCTTTTTTTAAGTCTAAGTTAAGTAATGTTTTACTTGTTTGATTCAAAAACTCATAACTTCATAAACACATCTAAAATTTCCAAAATACTCATAAAAATTATATATATATACATATTATCAAACGCACCCAGCTTGAAATAAAAGGAAATACAAAAAAAAAAATTTGAAAAAAAAGAAAGATTTATTTAAAATAAAAAATTTTTGTATAAATTATCTAAAAAATGAAGTTCAACTTTTTTATCTAACTTGCTATCTCTATAAATTTAGTTGTTATTGCAATTCAGATAGCCAAAAGTTGAAAATTCTAATCTCTAATAGCAAAATAAATAAATTTTTTAAATTCATGAATTTCTAAAATAAGTATAATAATAAGTTTAAAATTACTATATTTGTATTATTATAGAAAAAAAAATTCAAGAAAATGTAAATAAATAATCTTATATTATATTTAATATTTTAAAAAATAAAAGTACAAATATATATTTTTTAAGATTTATATAATGAAATTCAGATTTCAATTACGTTTATAATTGAAAATTTAAAAAATTATGACATTAATTGTATTTAAGTATATTGCTCAAACTTTTTTTAAAACTATGTTATGTATCAATAAGTTAAATTTCATTCTAAATAACTCTTCAGATTTATATCTTAAAATGTACATAAATAAATTACAAAAGCTTTAATTATACCATAAATTTTTTATTACATAAAAAGGGCAAAAATGCTTTTAATATACCTAAATTGAAAGAAAGAATATTTCAAAGACATACATACCTGTGTAAACATTCCAGAATCTATGTTTTCAATTGATTCAGCCAGCTGTATCAACTGATTGACAGTATCAAATGATTTGCATGTCATATCTGGAGCAGTCAATTCAATGGCAGAAATTATGTCTTCTTCTAAAGCAGTTACATTCCAACTCAAACCCTTTATATAAGGTAAAAACATAAACATTAATTTACACCTAAGATTTACAGTTAAATAGGAAAATCACTTAAATATTTTTTTTAATAGTTTCTTTTTTTCTTAGAATAATAACAACACTTTAAATGCTTTCACTCAGTCCCTGCAGTTGAGGAACTAAATGGACCCCATCATACATTAATGTGCAGTCCCTCACTTTTCCACCGAAAGTTATTCGGAAAAAGACATAACTAACAAATCTGTATTGCTGTTCTTCTTGATAAGCATTGGAATAAAATTAAAACTGAAAAATTTATGAAACTTATTCAAGTAGGTTACAGAAGATTCAAATCTTTATAGATCATTATTTTTTTTAAAGAAAATTTTATTTAATCAAAACATCTTTGAAACAAACATAGTTTAAGGATTTATTTAAAAATATGTAAGTATATTCATACACAGTAAAAAAAATAAAAATTAATTTTTCTACAAAAAAAGTTGAAAATCTGTAATAGTTTAATTTTGCTACAGAAGAAAAAGAATGCTACATTTTAATTGTTTCATAATTCAAAATTATACAATACATCAATGCATATACTTTGTTTTTAATCATTTCTTATTATACCATAAAATAATTCAATTATTTTTAATTGATATAAAAAGTGAATTTGTTGTGGTTCACAAAAGGCAACTTTTTTTCAACAACCCTCTTTGAAAAATTGTTATGCACCCCTGTAACTGTTGACCATGGACTCAGGAGCAAAACCTAGATACTTTCCTGCACGGAAATCAGTTTCTTCTAGGCAACTCAAACTGAGCTTGACAAGGAAATTTATGTAAACCATTTTTCAAAAAGAATGACAGCTAAAGAATTCAACTAAAAATTTGAAGCTAAAATAATAATAAGCACATTATAAATAAAAAAAAAGAAAGATAAAATAAGAGTATAAGCTTTATTATAAATTTATAATTTAATGATTTACTTGTATTAAAATACTTAACATTAAAAGGGTTATTATTATTGATTAACTAGCTCACATTTTTAAAGTAAACAAAAAAGTATAAAAAGAATATATTAATAACTTACTTTTCCCAAAGCTAAGAATCCTTCCGATTTTAAAATTTGGTTAAAATTTTTGGCCATAAAATGAATACAATCTTGGAGAAGTTTAGTGATCATTCCAAATATAGGTTCTGTCCATTTCAGCTGGGGCAAAGTATTTATCAATCGGTCACAGTTTAATGTCATGTCAATCACAGTTTCAATAGTCTAAACAAAAGACATCCATTTTTATTTCTAAGTAATGTTATTTTTTATAAAATGTATGAAATCAATGGATAATTATTTTAAAAAAAACATGATAAAATTTTAACTTTAGTAAAGTTTTAATAATAAAAACAAACATAATAATTTTGTAGACATTTCTCTGTCATTAAATTTCCTTATTTAATTCACTTACTTAGATCATGCATGAAAGCACTGAATACATTTCTGTTTTTTAAAAAATAGTTAGATATACCACAGGCTAAAGAATGAAAAAAAAAAATTTTTAAAAAGAAAGAAAACAGATTTTTAATTAGGAACTAAGATGCACTTGTCATTATTTTTTCTCCTTGAAATATATTTATAGTTAGTAATTTATTTTACAAATGAGATATATAATTAGTAAGAAAAAAATAGTTGCTACACTAGATTGTGTAAATATCAACAGTACCACAACAGTTTTAGCTGCAACCTTAGATTGCGATTATTAACAAGATTTCAAACAATTTGGGAAGATTGTAATAGATTTCAGTTGAGGAAGATCGAATGTTCTTGTATTAAACATCATTAGTTTATTATCTAGTTTAAATTTAAACATATACTTAATAATAAAGTAAATTCTCTATGTAGTTTGATTTAGTATTGTAGTTTTGATATTTTTACTAGGTGTAATGATTTGTCAGGACTTTAAAAAAAAATTATTCATTTAAATTTGAATTTTTGAACAACTTGCTTTTTGTAAGGGTAATTGTTTTACATTTTTATAAAAATTCAAGATCTATAATGACTATTTCAGAAATGAAGTTCAGTATCTAGAAAAAGCTTTCACGATTTTCATAATTTTTTGGGCTTTCTACAATATTATGAGTTAAACTGAATAATCCAATACAGTTGCACTTGAAAGATATTTTAATAGTTATTCAATTGTGCATAGTACCATCTACAGAACAGTCAATCTTTTCATCGAAGATGGATAATTTACTTGAATTAAAGCATAAAACTACAAATGCTAGAAAGATTATCGCAAAAATGTGTAACTTTTTGCTAACTCCAACCAAGGCAATCCAATAACTAGTATAAATAAATAAGATTACCTAATAGAAACAGTGATTTCAGACTTTAAATTTTAAGCAAAAATAAAGTCATGGAAATATGGTAAAAGGAGCTTTAAGTTATCATTACTGTGTTCAGATATATCGAAAAACAATTTTAAAACTTTCAGATTTGAATTTTAAAAAAAGTGACAACTTATTTATTCACACATTTTAGACAAATACTTTATACAGGTTATTTCAACAATATCATGCATATTAGGCAAAACATAAAAATAAAAACAGGTAAATTGTATACATTAATTGCTTTGAATGTTGAAAACAATTTATGAACAATGTAAAAGATAATGTTGAAATAACCTGAAGTTGAAAACAAGAAAACATTTTAAAACCTAATTTAAAAAAAAAATAAATTAAGATTATGAAATAAAATCAAAAGCTTCAATAATAACCAATGCTCAATTATTATTAAAACTTATAAATTTAAGCAATAAAATAAAAGTTACAAAAATTTCTCACCAAATTCAAGACAGTGACTTCATAGCAAAGATCACGTAATTCCTCAGGAAGAGAAGCGAAAGATTTGTTTGTCCAAGTACGTGTGAAGTTCTTTCCTAACCAATAGATGCACTTATCTCTTAGTTCATTTAAGCCACAAGCAGAAACTAATGGTAGACATTCCACAACACCTTGAGAACATTGCAAACACGGCTAGAAGAAAAAATTATAAATAAATAAACTGTTAAAGTACAAATTAAATTACTACAATCAATTCACAAATGAAGGGATAAAGGCTCTCCATGAATTTGAGTAAATTAACTATAAAGTTTATAAAATGACAAAATTAAATTAAAATTAAATTTTTTCAAATGATAAACCAAAGTCATATTATATGTATCATTGCATTTGCTAATAATATGTATTAGATAAGAGAGAGACCCCTCAATTTGCACTTTTTAAAAATATTGAAATTGAAAATATTAAGTTTTTTTCTCATTTATAAAATAACTCAAGAGTATTAAAAAAATCAGAAAACCGCAAATCTAGTAAAATAAATAAGAACAAAGCATGATCCCATTGTAGGGTCATGATCCTTCAGGTGTAGACTTCACGCATTTAGAACAACAAAATAATAAATCATACATACATATGCCCTTACAGTTGTGAAAAAGAAAAACCTGAATTTTGTATGACAATATAAAACTTCAGAAAGAAGTTTCTCAAATTACAAATGTAACAATAATATATATTACAACTTAAAGGAATTATTATAGTAAATAAAGTATAAATTAAATTTAATTTTTTAAAACCATAAAGAGTAATTTCACTTTAAGTAAAAAGACACACCTGTAACTAATTTCTTACACACTTTACTTACATATACAGTAGGGAACCGATTATCCGGAACGATCGGGACCATCGCTATTCCGGATAACTGATTTTTCCGGTTTTCTGAATCGCCACAAAAAGCTGTTTTTTTAATGTTAAACCCAACTAAAAAAAAATTTTTTTTTTGGAAATAATCTTAAAAAGAAGAAAAAACGATGGAGTAATACACTAATGATTATTTCCAAAATGATGGTAAGGTAAACATCTTTCAAAAAAGAACGAAAAATCCTAAAATCTTAAGAGGAAAAAAAAATTTTTTTTTAAATGGCGGGAAAATTTATCGAATTTCGTTCCGGTTTTTTGGTTTCCCGGTTTTCTGATTTCCGGATAACGGGTTCTGTACTGTATTTCAATTGCAATAATATCTTACAAAGAGAGAATCAGAAAATTAAATTTTCTATTTAAAATTGCAAGGGTGGATGATGATCGATGATGTAGGAAATTCTTTTCGGCAAAGCCCATGGACCTCGGATATTGAAAAAATTTTGAATTATAAGGCATACCATTTTTACATGATTTTAAAGAATGTAATTGTATAAGACAAAATAGAATATTTTAATGAAAGCGGCTGAATAATTCCTGAGAAACCCAATTTTAAATATACGACTCAATTTCTCAGGAATTATTTAACTGCGTTCAATTGAATTTTGTATTCTTTAAAACAATGTCATTTGTATACTTTAAAATTCAAAAATTTTTAAGACCATTATTAAAAAAAATCTAAAATAATAAATAATTATTCAAAATTATTTTTTTCATGGAATTATTTTTGGACAAATGAATTTTATAATTGTGTGCAAAAATATTTCAATTTGCTTAATAAGTTCTCAAGATATGGTGAAATACGCAAAAAGAAAAATTAACATAAACGGGTTCAATCTTTGAATCGCTCTCCTGACCAAACTAAGGAGATCATCTTTCTGAGATTGCAGCTACCCCCAAAAAATTTGGGTGTTCGAAATCTGAATCCATTAAAAGGAAAGGTATGTTTATTCAGAGAAAGTATGTTTTTCTGTCTGATTTAATAACTTAAAATATTGTCTGCACTAATTAATTAGAAAATTTAATGTAAGATCGAGTTCCAGTATGTGAAGATCTGATCTTATCTAAAGTCATTCAGGGTGGTTTATTTTTATTTTTACTTTGCACGCTTTTCATAATTATGCAATGAAAGATTTTACATACCCTGTGGAAAAAGTGGCAATAATGCATTTTTAAATGAAAGACAATAACATCTCTCAGGGATTTCAAATACAGCATATCTGCCAGATGAGTAAGTTCAGTAATATCACAATCTTTTGGTATGTTCATGGCTCCACTGTAGATATGGCAAAGAGCAAAATGAACAGACAGATAGCTGAAGCTGTAAAAAAAAAGCAGCAAAATTTTTAAAAGAATAATTTACCTTTATATAATAACATGAAAAATGTTAGACACAAATATTTCAAAAGCAGAATGGAAAGTTAACAATATAAAATTACCCTTCAAGCTTGATACTACTATTATCTTTTAAAATTTCATTGGACTTCAGAAGATTTGAAAAGTATTGGCATCTAACAGACAAAATGCATCTGAGGATAAAAAAAAAATTACATCATCAGACAATATTTGAAAATAGCAAAACTAAAAAACACAAAATTTTAATTTACACAAAATCGATTTTAGAATAGATTCGACAGTTACAAAGCAAACTTTTAGGCGTTGCTTTTTTTTAATATCATGAAATTGATACCCTTAAGAAATAAGAGGATATAATGTTTCGCTTATGAGCAAAAGGAACAGGCAATATCGATATTTCCTTACAGCCTTACACCAATATATTATATACAAAAATCAATGTTTGCCCTAGGAATAAAAAAGGGTAGGGAGCTGCCTCTAAAAAAAGGGCTCTATAAGTTTTGAAAGGGCACTTGTTTAACACCGTAAAACTTCATCAAAATGTGTAATATTATGTAATAACTGAACTTGATCTTCAGCAATTTTTACATTACCCACTTATACTATTTTATGCGTAGATTTCAAAAAATGATTTGCTCTCGTCTGTATGTTCGTATCTATGTATATCTTTCATCTATAGATAAACATTGAAGATATTTTGTTGACATTTGTATAGAGAATTTCATTATCTTTTTCACATGTTTACCATAATTCTATGGGCTTTAAGACAAAAATTCTCCTTAATAGAAAATTACACTAAAAAATTAATTTCGATTTTTAATTTTTGTTACATGAATACTTTTGCCGCCTAATGATTGTAGCCAGTAATTTCTGTGCCTACCCACACTTCAGGACCAGGGTTCGAGTCCCTATTCTTAAGTTCGAATGTCTGATCGGATTAAACTTTCAAAATCTTTAGTAATTCGGAATCAATTCTATTGTGATGTCCTCAGTGTTTTCCGAACCAGAAAAGTTCACATACAGTTTGGAAGTGTGGTTGAGAGATTACTGCCACCATCTGCCTATAATTTTAAATTGCAGTAGCGTGATGCACACGTACACCAGTATTGTTTTTGGATTACCACTTAGAATTAATCCCAGACTATCTCAATAAACCATCAGTATATCTTTAGTGTCACATTAACAATCAAATTTGTAAATGTTAATAATTTTATTTCATATTGTTTTTATAAAGTCAAAAATCAAAGTTTTGTAGAAAGCTTCTTTTTTCTTCTTTTAAAAGAAGCTTTTTAGAAGGAAAGAAAAAGGTAAGCTGGAATATATCTGATTTTGATGGATATCACTTAAAGTTAAAAAGTAAGGATCGGTCTTGCAAAATAAAGAGAATTGACTGGTTTTTTTTAAGAAAAAAAAATCACTTTGGAGCCAAACAAAACTATTACTTACCTATGAGCCTTAATATTCTTGCCTTCTACTTCAATTGTGATATCAGTATCAATTTCTTCGAGGAACATTCTCAGAAGATCTTCCCCAAGTTTTGAACAAGCTTCCAGGATGCGCTGAGTACTCTTCACATTAATATCTGCAAATTCAGATTGTTGGTTCTGAGTTTCTCTCCAGCGGCGCTCTAAACTTGCGACCCCTCCTAAAGATGAACTGACATCTGAAACTTCTGAATACATTGTTTCCGAGTCATCTTCAAATTCGCAGGACAGTGATAGGCCAAGAGGAGAAAAGTTTGTAACTTTTTCTTTAACTGATTCAAGGACAATATCACCAGCCAAATTATTTCTATTGTTGTGGAGATCATTTGATTTAGGGAATGTTTGATTAAAACTTACAGTATCCGCTGCTCGTTGAAGACTATCGGTAGAACTTTTTGAGTCATCTGATTTATCTGCTTTCTTACGGGTTGCTAAAGGACTAGGAAATCCTGGTTTAGTTACTGATTGAAGACTATCAGTAGAACTTTTGGAATCATCAGATATATCTGCTTTCTTTCGAACTGCTAAGGGACTAGGAAATCCAGGTTTAGAATCCTTATTATCATCTTTGGTTTCTCTGTTACAGATTTTGGGGCTGTCGTCCCTTATTGATTTTGGAAACGTCATAGCATCAACATCCTGGGGCTTTGTTGAAGCCTTTACAGAAATAGGCGGAGAGGGTGGTTTTGTTGCCTCTGAACTATTGTTTTTTCGACGCAAAATAGGACTCATAGGGAGAAGACCATTCTCTTCACTGTTATTTAAGCTCTTAGTCTTTGCCATATCACCAGTTGATTTCCAACGTACTTTTTCGTCAGATAAGAATTTATTTTGTATGTCATCCTTGCCTAAATCAGAACAACTACCTGAAGATTCATTTTTTAACTGTTCAATAAGTTTGGAAGCTTGGTTATCAAACTTTATGTGTTGAGTCATATAAGCTTTTGAATTATTACATATTTTTTCATCATCAGCCCGATACACATTATTTGAGATTCGAATCGGTGAGAAATGGTCATAATATACTCCATCTGAATATCTATGAGCACTTCGAGATTTTCTTTGACTTGAGCTTTTCAAACGCATAAAATTTTCTTGGAGATTCAGAGAATGATCAGCGCCAAAGTTGCTTTTACCCTCTCGAGTAAGAGAAAAATACCTCACTCTATTTTCCACATTTCCCTGAAAGCTATTTAATGAGGGATCTGATAATTTTCGTCTTCGAGCATTGAATGTAGAACTCCGTTGTCTATCTTTTTTCACTATCACATGTTGGTCAATTTGGTGTGATTCTCGATCCCAAACAGAATTTTTAACACTGGTGCTAACATCCTCTTTAAAATCTTCATTTAAATCTATAAACATTGATACAGATGTTGTTTCTGCTTTATTCATAGGACGTTTCAATCTCGCACCAGAGGGATCATTCTTCGGATCATATTCCACTGAATCCAGGTCAACGTACATGTAACAAGACTGTGGTCGTAATTTTTCATTCCTCGATGACAACTCAAACTGTTTTTGCTCGTAACAGTAAGCATCAAGCCGAGAGGTAGACTGTGCTTTCATTAATGGTTCTTTTTTATGATAATCATTCTCTGGGGTGATTTCTGTGAACAGCTCTTCATAAGAACTGTTTAGCAGTGGCGGTCTTGTTTTTGAAGAATAAATTATTTTCGGAGATTTGGCATCAATATACATATATGTCTGAGAAGGGCTAGATTTTTTGATCTTGTTCGCTGCAGGAGTAGGTGGTGAAAGTTTTTTAATGTCAATGTAAAAGGGAAACATTGATCCAGGTAACTCAGATTTTACTGAGTTTGGTATATTACCAGTGGAGTTTACATTTGCATTACTGATTGGTGAATTGGACACACCTTCTGATGACATGATTAGAGAAGATGAAACAGAATTCGGGTATGGTGTATCAGACATCAAACTATATGTACTATGAGACATAAAACCAGAATCACTCATACTGCCATCGATTCTACGATATTGAACACCTGAATTAGGAGAGCTGAAACAAGTTTCTTGGGCAGAATTATAATATGAATCTTTTAAAAAAGTATTGCGGAAGATATTAGATTTAGGAGATGGAGTATGGTCATGCAGAAAAAATCCAGAGCTCTCAGCTCTTTTAGAAGGTAAATGTTCTCTTATTTGCAGTTCTGGAGTTTCTCTTTCTTCAGAATTTTTTCCAATTAAGTCCTTATATGACCAGTCACTATTATCGTCGATAGCTTCTTCCAAAGAGCCTTGCGTTTCTAGATCAAAAGTATTACTTCTGACCATACTTCCAACAACGGGATAATCATCTGAATCAGATTCTTGATCGGAATTTGATAAATCTATATGAAGTGAAAATTCAGATTCACGTGATTGATTTAAGCTTCCATCATTATTAAACAAATTCAAATTTTTAGTCTCCTTTTTTTCGACGACGGAGGCTTTAGACGATACAAAAATATCGGAGTCATTTTCTTGTGCTTGATCTATATTATTAGAGTTAATGTTTTCAACTTTCTTAGATTTCATTTCGGCAGCAGAAGGCAGTTCATTCCCAAGAATGCCTTTCTGCTTTTCTATCCTACTTTGGGCAGAGCGAAACATGGTGGGAACATCCGATTTCCTTTCAGGAGAAACCGGACTGGTTTTGGGGGTAACAAAACTGTCTGTACAAGTAGAATTTACAGATTCTTTTTCAAATTCATCAACTTCTAAAACATGCTTATTTAGTGGCCCTTTATTGTGGCAAATTAATTCAATGTATTTTCGACTTAGATGAATAGTTTCACATTCTTGCTTCCTGATATCATCATCAGTATAAACTCTCCTAAAAATGAAAAAATTTATCTATATCATTGAAACAATAAAAAATGTAAAAAGAGCTGAAAATATCATAATAAGAACTGAGAACTTCTGTAACACTTTATTCTTTTTCTTTCACGTTTTTTTTATTTTTTTATATAAAACTTAAAGTATGTTAAAATTAAAAGTTTCATTTTTTTTCCTTCACTAAACTAAATAATTAATGGTGTAAAATTGTTTAAAAAATTACCTATAGAAAATCAAATTTTGTAAGTGTCACAGAAACATCTCTTTTAAATAAAGAAAATTTAAGTCATTGGTAATATTCTATTACTTAATAAATGAGACCTTCAATGGAATTTTATTATCTAAAAATTTAAACAGTTTTAACTAATGAAAAAAATAGCAATTCTAAGCCAGACACAAATTTCTTCATAACAATATAATGTTTCTATGATACACTGCTCACTTATCGAACAACATAGGGAAAACTGGTTCACAAGATGTAGAAAAATGTTAAAGGGAATTCAACTTTTTGTCAATGGAACAGAATGTCATTTTTTAAAAATTTTAATTAGAAAATATGAATAGAGAGTTAGTCAGGAGACCATTCTTGAGTGTTAGTGCTTTCCAATCGATTAAGACAGAGAGACTTAGTTGACTATGTGTAGTAGAATAATTCAAAATAAAATGATACAGACAGGACAGTCAGATAGTAGAGAATATGAATGCAGATTCTAGATTCATGATTCAGGAGAATATGAATGCAGAGTTTGTCACACTTTCAAAGTATTCTCTATTTTTTTCAAGTATTTTCTCATAACAGTATCCCCACACTTTCATATTGAATAATATGAGAATTACTGGATTGCTAATTGTAGAAGAATGAAATGTGAATGACTCCCTACAGAAAGGACAATCAGAAGGTTAGCAAGATTCTAGAAAATATGAATGTAGAGTTTGTAAAACTCTCAAGAATTTTTTCATGACAGTGCTCCTTTTGAATAATATGGGAAATACTGGATTTCTAATTGTCGAAGAATGTAGAATAGGGAGACACTCTACAGGCAGGACAATCAAAAGGTAGGCATGTTTCTAGAAAAAACGTATGTTGAATTTGTCACTCTAAAATATTTCCTCATTACAGTGTCCCAAATGCTTCCACATTGAATTATATGGGAAGAGCTGGTTTGTTAACTGTAGAAGAATGTTGAGTAGAATGACACTCAGCAGATGAGACAATCTGAGGGTTAGCGTGTTTCTTACAGATAATATGAATGTAGAGTTTAAATCAAATAATCCTTGAAAATGAAGCATTACATGATCTATTGTAACCAATTGTGTGCTTACATAAGTAACTGTGAAATAAAATCTTTATTGATAAAATCTTAGTCTCATAGCAATAAGATGGGTTTCTCTTCTTGTGTATTACTAACACTTAATAATAAAGATGTCTAAATCTGCCAATAACAGTCTTAAACAACAGTTTTAAAACATCATTACTCGTAAAAAGCAAGTTATTTGTGCACAAACAGAAAAATAATATATATTTTCTAAAGTAACTCGATGTAAAGAATTTTAAAGACAATATAAAACTATTAAAAAAAATAGTTTATTCAATAAAAAGAAACTTACCTCAAAAATTGGTCTAACTCAGCTTCTTGCAAATATGAATTATAGGATTCAACTCCAATGTTTATTTCTTTGTGGTCAGTTAGATGATTATAGAAAGCTGGTGTTCTTACTTTCAGAAGAGTTTTATGGGAGTGTATTAAATGCGGGAGATCTGGGTGTTTCTGCTGATTTTCAATATTTTCTTCATTTAAATTATGTTGCTTGAAATTGCTCACACCAATCAAAATGTCAGAAAACAGATCACTTTGTAGCATACTAAAATAATAGAAACAAAATGATAATTTTATTCCATTTTCAGAAAATTGGTAAATGAAGAGCTAATTGAATGAAGGTTGTAACATTTTAGTAAATTTGAGTAAAAAAGATTGAATTCATTGACAGTGGGTAATAAAGAATGTGCTTTGCTATTATTTCTCGTCAAAAAAAAATTTTACAGTCAAAATCCACAAATTCCTAAGATTCATTTAAACTGCCTGTGACACAAGATTAACACTCATAACTTTTAATTTGCTGTCAAAACAAAGGCTTTTTAAGGTTAGTCATAAACTTTTGATGCCAAATGCCACTGAAACGTTCTTTCTCTATTAATATAGAGAATCTTTCTCTATTAATATAAGTAACAATCTTTTCAAAGATTGTCACTTAGTATTTTCATCCACTGAAATGTATAAAATTTAAAGATTAGGCAAAATACTGTATAGTTAAACAAGACAAAAATAAGATTTTTTTTCAAGCGGAAACTCAATTATTTTCTTCCAAAAAGTTTCATTATAACTTATTTTTACGTAACTCTTCAAATTATTCTATTTAATTTTGATAAAATGGACAAACAAACAATACTATAAATTACATACCATAACATATGCTCTTGAAGTTGGTTCTGCAGGGTACATCGTAGCTTTTCTTTCTCTTTTGCACATTTTATTAGAAAGGCTGCACTCGGATGTGTTGGTCCCCATACTTTACTTCTTGAGCTGGCCATTTGAGCATATTTGTTTTGCAGCTGAGTAAATTTTTAGCTCAGAAAACCTGTTAATTCAAAAAATACTAACTGTTGAGTTAATTAAGACTATTGTGATACAAAAATTTAAACTTCTGTTACACTTAAGTTAAATTTAGACCAGAATTTAAAAAATAAATACGACAGTGAGTGGTTTTATTTTGTCTATCTGATTATAGATTAAAATAGACAAAATAGGTATGTATTCAAGGTCCAAAGAATGCTTTTAAAAAATTGAGACGATGTTTTATACTGGGCTTCAGAAAATGCGGCTAGTATGGGAGTTTTACAGGACTAAATTATTATTTACTACTTTCAAATTATATAAAATTATATACTTTCAACAGTTTGAAAAATAAACTTAAAATATATTATTGTAAAATTGTAAATTAACAATAATCAACTGAGGTAATTTTAGCTCTTAAAGGAAAAAAGAAAGATTATAAGTGCAATATATAAAATAAAAGGCAGTGATTATTACTTAAATATTGCAAGGGCCAATTGGCACAATAGTTCAGTGATAAACACTTGCCTTTATTTGGATACATCATATACAATCTTTTTTTAAATTGTTGAGCCAAAGTTAATTCAGTTATTTGTACCAAATAAATTATTAATTTAGCAATAATAACCAAGTATTCAAGTAGCATAATTAACAACTATATGAGAACTAAGCTTTCCTCTAGTCGCCTTTCCCTGATTCAACCTTACTTGATCAAATAATGATATATTATGTTTAAAAAATATATATTAAATATAAATAATTGCACATTGGTGACTTAACTGAGATAATATTTTTTTTAAAAACACAATTTAATGCAAACGTCAATAAATTAATCCAAATTATTGATTATATTTTCCAACTCATTCTTATAATAAATGGATAAAAAAAAATTAAAAAAAACATGAAATGCATACAAATATAATTCAGATGTCAATGACTCAAACATTATTCAATATAAAAACTTTTCTATCCAGCAACTTAATTACTTATACAAGTTGTTTCAATTCTAAGGTTGCATGTTGAAAGATTAATCATTTGCGTCTACTTGCCAAGAAGCTGGAACATAGCCAATGTCTCAAATAAATGGCATGGAAGCAATCAAAAGGAAGTTGAATGAATATTTTTAAATTTTTAGTTAGTTGAAATAATTTTTCTAAATTCATTTAAAAAGATTATAGCAGTTAAAGAATGCAGACAATAATAACCCTATTAGAATCTTCTAAATTCATTTAAAAAGATAATAGCAATTAAAGAATGCAGACAGTAACAACCCTATTAGAATCTTCCAATAGGGTTGGGGCAAAAACCTTTTCTAAGTAAAGTCTAGTAAATTTTTATAACACTACTTGGTTTTGTGAAAGTATAATTTTGTACTGTTTATATTTATAACAAATAATAAACATACCTAAGTTTCTCATCACTTTTTTCTGAAAATGCTATTTTTCCAACATTTGCAGCAGTTTTTAAAATAGTGAATTTAATTCTGACTTAAGAATAAAAAGCATAATAGATTTTTTTTTTTTTAAGTTAGTATAAACCACAATTTTAAATAAAACATAATATGCTTTATAGAATGTTTCAAGTGTTACATCACTTTTGTCTGAAAATGCTATTTTTCCAGCTTTTGCAGCAGATTCTAAAAATCTGAATTTAATACTAACTTATGAATCAGGGTTGGCAGGTTTTTGACATGTGACAGTTTTTGACAGTTTAAACCATGGTTTAAACCGTCACGTCAAAAACCTCACTGTCGAAAATGTCAAAAACCTATATTCATATGTGAAATTTAATTAATACATAGCTGCCAACTCTACTGGATTTTCCAGTAGACTACTGGATTTTGCCAGTTTCTACTGGTTTATTTAAAATTCTCCTGGTTTTTGTACAATTTAGAAAATTCCAAAAATTGAGTAAGTTTCCTTAAAAAATCCCTTTTGAAATTAATTTTTTGTGCAGATTATTGCTTGAATAATTAAAAAGTATTACTAATACATAATGAAGTGAACTTCATTTATAGAAATCAGTCCAAAACTTTTTTTGTTCTAAAATGTTCAGTTTATTTTTACTCACAGTAATCTTTTTAAATTACTTTTAAAAAATCTTTGAACTATGTTTGGTGAATTAAATGCCTATTAATGTTCAAAATTATGAGTAAACGTAATACATAACATTTCAAGTATGTTTAATGCCAATCATAACTATAGAATATTGCAGTTTTTCTACTTTGATGACTAAGAAAATCCCTAGAATTTCCTACTTCTAAAATATTTAGTACATTATGCAACAATTATCATGAAATTTATATTATTTCGTAAAATCTACTGGATTTTTTTCTCTCTATGTTGGCAGCTATGTA